>NC_090779.1:5510000-5562500 GCF_040054535.1 Antennarius striatus | reverse complement strand
GCCTAACCCTAAACCTCTAACCCTAACCCTTACCCCTAACCCTAAACCCTAACTTTAACCCTAACCTCGAACCCTAACCCTCTAACCATAATACTAATCCTAACCCTAACCTCTAACCCCTAACCCTAACCCTAACCTTAACCCTAACCCTAACCCTAACCCCTTACCCTAACCCTCGAACGTTAACCCTAACCTTAACCTTAGGCCAAACCCTAAACCGTTTAAACATAACACTAACCCTAACCTTAACTTAAAGCCTAACCCTAACCCTAAACCTCTAACCATAACACTAACCCTAACCCTTACCCCTAACCCTAACCCTCTAACCTAAACCTTAACCCTAACCCCTAACCCTAACCCTAAACCTCTAACCCTAACCCTAACCCTAACAGTAAACCCTAACCCTGACCCTAACCCCAAACCCTAACCCTTAAAGTGACTGCACTTTGTAGTTCTCTCAAGGAATTACGTATCTTATTGTACCTAACCCTAACCTAACCTAACCTAACCCTAACCCTAACCCTAACCTTAACCTTAAGCCTAACCCTAACCCTAAACCTCTAACCACAACACTATCACTAACCCTTAAGCCTAACCCCAACCCTCTAACCATAATACTAACCCTAACCCCTAACCCTAACCCTAACCCTAACTCTAACCCTCACTCTAACCTAACCATAACACTTACCCTAACCCTTACCCCTAACCCTAACCCTAACCCCAACCCTCTAACCATAACACTAACCCTAACCCTAACCACTAACCCTAACCCCAACCCTCTAACCATAACACTATCCCTAACCCTAACCTTAACCCCTAAGCCTAACCCTAACCCTAACCCAAACCTAACCCAATCCCTAACCCTAACCCCTAACCCTCTAACCTTAACCCTAACCCTAACCCTAAACCTCTAACCCCGACCCTAACCCTAACCCCTAACCCTCTAACCCTAACCCCTAACCCTAACCCTAACCCTAAACCTCTAACCCCGACCCTAACCCTAACCCCTAACCCTAACCCTAACCCCAACCCTAAACCCTAACCCTAACCCTTAAAGTGACTGCACTTCGTAGTTCTCTCAAGGAATTACGTATCTTATTGTACCTAACCCTAACCTAACCTGACCCTAACCCTAACCTTAACCTTAAGCCTAACCCTAACCCTAACCCTCTAACCACAACACTATCACTAACCCTTACCCCTAACCCCAACCCTCTAACCATAATACTAACCCTAACCCCTAACCCTAACCCAACCCTCTAACCATAACACTAACCCTAACCCTAACCCCTAACCCTAACCTTAACCCCTAAGCCTAACCCTAACCCAAACCTAACCTAATCCCTAACCCTAACCCCTAACCCTCTAACATTAACCCTAACCCTAACCCTAACCCTAACCTTAAACCCTAACCCTATCCCTTAAAGTGACCCCACTCCCGGGCCCCATACGTAGTTCTCTTAAGGAACTACGTATCTTATTGTACCTAACCCTAACCTAACCTAACCCTAACCCTAAACCTAACCCTAACCCTAACCTTAAACTTAAGCCTAACCCTAACCCTCTAACCATAACACTAACCCTAATTTTAACCTAAAGCCTAACCCTAACTCTAACCCTAACCCTCCTAACCTAACCCTAACCCCTAACCCTAACCTTAACCCTAACCGTAACCCTAACCCTAAACTTAACCTAAAGCCTAACCCTACACCTCTAACCATAACACTAACCCTAACCCTAACCCTTACCCCTAACCCTAAACCCTAACTTTAACCCTAACCCCGAACCCTAACCCTCTAACCATAATACTAATCCTAACCCTAACCCCTAACCCTAACCTTAACCCTAACCCTAAACCTAACCCCTTACCCTAACCTTCGAACGTTAACCCTAACCTTAACCTTAGGCCTAACCCTAAACCGTTTAAACATAACACTAACCCTAACCTTAACCTAAAGCCTAACCCTAACCCTAAACCTCTAACCATAACACTAACCCTAACCCTTACCCCTAACCCTAACCCTAACCCTCTAACCTTAACCCTGACCCTAACCCCTAACCCTAACCCTAAACCTCTAACCCTAACCCTAAACCTAACAGTAAACCCAAACCCTGACCCTAACCCCTAACCCTAACCTTCGAACGTTAACCCTAACCTTAACCTTAGGCCTAACCCTAAACCGTTTAAACATAACACTAACCCTAACCTTAACCTTAAGCCTAACCCTAACCCTAAACCTCTAACCATAACACTAACCCTAACCCTTACCCCTAACCCTAACCCTAACCCTCTAACCTTAACCCTGACCCTAACCCCTAACCCTAACCCTAAACCTCTAACCCTAACCCTAACCCTAACAGTAAACCCAAACCCTGACCCTAACCCCTAACCCTAACCCTAACCCCAACCCTAAACCCTAACCCTAACCCTTAAAGTGACTGCACTTCGTAGTTCTCTCAAGGAATTACGTATCTTATTGTACCTAACCCTAACCTAACCTAACCCTAACCCTAACCTTAACCTTAAGCCTAACCTTAACCCTAAACCTCCAACCACAACACTATCACTAACCCTTACCCCTAACCCCAACCCTCTAACCATAATACTAACCCTAACCCCTAACCCTAACCCTAACCCCAACCCTCTAACCATAACACTAACCCTAACCCTAACCCCTAACCCTAACCTTAACCCCTAAGCCTAACCCTAACCCTAACCCAAACCTAACCCAATCCCTAACCCTAACCCCTAACCCTCTAACCTTAACCCTAACCCTAACCCTAACCTTAAACCCTGACCCTAACCCTTAAAGTGACCCCACTCCCGGGCCCCATACGTAGTTCTCTTAAGGAACTACGTATCTTATTGTACCTAACCCTAACCTAACCTAACCCTAACCCTAAACCTAACCCTAACCTTAACCTTAAGCCTAACCCTAACCCTCTAACCATAACACTAACCCTAACTTTAACCTAGAGCCTAACCCTAAGTCTAACCCTAACCCTCCTAACCTAACCCTAACCCCTAACCCTAACCTTAACCCTAACCGTAACCCTAACCCTAAACTTAACCTAAAGCCTAACCCTAAACCTCTAACCCTAACCCTTACCCCTAACCCTAAACCCTAACTTTAACCCTAACCTCGAACCCTAACCCTCTAACCATAATACTAATCCTAACCCTAACCTCTAACCCCTAACCCTAACCTTAACCCTAACCCTAACCCTAACCCCTTACCCTAACCCTCGAACGTTAACCCTAACCTTAACCTTAGGCCTAACCCTAAACCGTTTAAACATAACACTAACCCTAACCTTAACCTAAAGCCTAACCCTAACCCTAAACCTCTAACCATAACACTAACCCTAACCCTTACCCTTACCCCTAACCCTAACCCTCTAACCTAAACCCTAACCCTAACCCCTAACCCTAACCCTAAACCTCTAACCCTAACCCTAACAGTAAACCCTAACCCTGACCCTAACCCCTAACCCTAACCCTAACCCCAACCCTAAACCCTAACCCTTAAAGTGACTGCACTTTGTAGTTCTCTCAAGGAATTACGTATCTTATTGTACCTAACCCTAACCTAACCTAACCCTAACCCTAACCCTAACCTTAACCTTAAGCCTAACCCTAACCCTAAACCTCTAACCACAACACTATCACTAACCCTAACCCCTAACCCTAACCCTAACTCTAACCCTCACTCTAACCTAACCATAACACTTACCCTAACCCTTACCCCTAACCCTAACCCTAACCCCAACCCTCTAACCATAACACTAACCCTAACCCTAACCCCTAACCCTAACCCCAACCCTCTAACCATAACACTATCCCTAACCCTAACCTTAACCCCTAACCCTAAATCTAACCCTAAATCCTAACCCTAACCTTAACCCTAAACCAATCCCTAACCCTAACCTCTAACCCTAACCCTCTAACCTTAACCCTAACCCTAACCTTAAGCCTAACCCTAACCCTAAACCTCTAACAATAACACTAACCCTAACCCTTACCCCTAACCCTAACCCCAACCCTCTAACCATAACACTATCCCTAAACCTAACCCCTAACCCTAAGCCAACTCTACCCCTCACTCTAACCTAACCCTAACCCTAACCTTAATCCCTAACCCTAACTCTAACCCTAAATCCTAACCCTAACCCTAACCCCCCCCCCCCCCCCCCCCAAATCTTCTAATCCCTAAACCTTTCCTTTTCTTTCCCCTACCACAACCCTTCTGATTTAGGTGAATTGTCCTTACTTACTAATTTTTTTTGTGTACCCCCAGGATGGTGTAGAGGTAACATCAATGCCTACCAACTGGAGATTGAGGGTTCAAACCCCAACAGGGCCACATCTATTTTAAACAGTGTTTTAATCCCAACAACCTCAAATTTGTGTCATCCTACAGCCACAACCCAGGGGCTGTAGTTTAATGCTGTAAAAACAACTTTCACAATCAATCAAGCAGGGTTCGTGTCCCGCTCAGGGCATGCCCCATTACCTCCATCATCCCTCCAAAGTATCAGTGGAGTGTTTTTATTGTGGTCCTAGTTTTTTATTATTATTATATCTCATTACCCTTTTTTTTTTAGCTCTTTCCTGCTCCCTTTTCTCTTTATGAGAATGATTTTTAAATTTTAACATCCAGTTTATCCCACTCCCCCAGGTTTTCCTGATTCCCCTAACTTTTATCTCCCCTTCCCCTAATTTTAATTGATTTTAACGGATTTTAATCCTTTTAAACCTTGATTTTTTGTATGGCATTTTAAGGTGACCCCACTCCCGGGCCCCATGCGCCAGTGCACTTCGTAGTTCCTTTCAAGGAACCCCCACCCTAAACCCTAACCCTAAACCTAAACCCTACCCCTAAACCCTAAACCCTAAACCCTAAACCCTAAACCTTAAACACTCACCCTAACCCTAAACCCTAACCCTAACCCCTAACCCCTAACCCTAACCTTAACCCCTAAGCCTAACCCTAACCCTAACCCAAACCTAACCCAATCCCTAACCCTAACCCCTAACCCTCTAACCTTAACCCTAACCCCTAACCCTAACCCTAACCCTAAACTTGTAACCCTGACCCTAACCCTAACCCCTAACCGTAACCCTAACCCCTAACCCTAACCCTAACCCTAACCCTTAAAGTGACCCCACTCCCAGGCCCCATGTGCCAGTGTACGTCGTAGTTCCTTTAAGTAACTACATATCTTACTGTACCTAACCCTAAGCCCTAAACCCTAACACTAACGCTAATTTCTAACCCTAACCCTCTGACCGTAACCCTAACCCTAATCCTAACCCTAAACCTCTCCCTAACCCTAACCCTAACCCTAACCCTAACCCCTAACCCCTAACCCTAACCTTAGCTCCAACCCTAAATCCTACCCTAACCTTAACCCCTAACCCAAACCTAACCCTAACCCAATCCCTAACCCTAACCCTAACCCTAACCCTAACCCTCTAAACTTAAGTCTAACCCTAATCCGAACCTTAAACCTAACCCTAACCCTCTAACCATAACACTATCCCTAACCCTAACCCCTAACCCTAAGCCAACTCTACCCCTCACTCTAACCTAACCCTTACCCCTAACCCTAACCCCAACCCTCTAACCATAACACTATCCCTAACCCTAACCTTAACCCCTAACCCTAAATCTAACCCTAAATCCTAACCCTAACCTTAACCCTAAACCAATCCCTAACCCTAACCCCTTACCCTAACCCTCTAACCTTAACCCTAACCCTAACCTTAAGCCTAACCCTAACCCTAAACCTCTAACAATAACAATAACCCTAACCCTAACCCTAACCCTAACCCCAACCCTCTAACCATAACACTATCCCTAACCCTAACCCTAACCATAAACCTCTAACCCTAACCCTAACCCTAACAGTAAACCCTAACCCTGACCCTAACCCCTAACCCTAACCCTAACCCCAACCCTAAACCCCAACCCTAACCCTTAAAGTGACTGCACTTCGTAGTTCTCTCAAGGAATTACTAACCCTAACCCTAACCCCTAAACCTAACCCTCTAACCTTAATCCTAACCCTAACCTTAAGCCTAACCCTAACCCTAACCCTCTAACCATAACACTAACCCTAACCCTTACCCCCAACACTTAACCCTAACCCTTACTCTAACCTTAACCTAAAGCCTAACCCTAACCCTAAACCTCTAATCATAACACTAACCCTAACCCTTACCCCTAACCCAAACCCCATACCCTCTAACCATAACACTAACCCTAACCCTAACCCTAACCCTCACTCTAACCTAACCCTAACCCTAACCCTAAATCCTAACCCTATCCATAAACCCCAGCCCTAACCGTAATCTCTAACCCTAACCCTCTAACCTTAACCCTAACCCTAACCCTAACGGTACCCCTTAACCCTAACCTTAACCTAAAGCCTAACCCTAACCCTCTAACCATAACACTCCCTAACCCTAACCCTTACCCCCAACCCTTAACCCTAACCCCAACTCTAACCCTAACCCTCCTAACCTAACCCTAACCCCAAACCCTAACCCTAACCTTAACTCTAACCCTAAATCCTAACCCTAACCTTAACCCTAACCCAAACCTAACCCTAAATATTTTAATTGTTCTTTACCCAGAAGGGACCCTAAATTTATCATAGCACTAATTTGTTGTTTATTATTGTTATTTTAGTTATTTATTTATTTATTTATTTATTTAAATGTTTATTTGTATGTAAACAAACATATGAATACCTTTTTTTCTTTCCAGCTGTTTCTTTCCCTAGCCTCAAACACCCATCCCCCCTCTTTCCCTAAACCCTAACCCCTGATTTCTCTAACCCTAAACCCCCAAACCCCCCCCCCCCCCCCTTCCCCAATTCCAAAACTTTTCCTTGTCTTTCCCTTCACCCCAGTCCCTCTGAATGGGTTTAGAGATTTTCCCAGTGCCAGTGTACCCCCAGGATGGTGCAGAGGTAATATCGGTGGCTTTCAGCCTGAGCTCAAGGGTTCAAACCCAAGCTGGACCACATGTCTTTTAGACATTCCTTTAATCCGAGGTTTCCATTATAACTGCATCTCCCCGCAATCACCACCAAGAAGTAATAGCTAAATGCTTTAAACACGGGCTTCGCAGCCAGGGGAACAGGGTTCGGGTCCCGCTCTCTACATTCCCCATCCTCCCCAAACATCTGTAGAGTGTTTATATTGTGGACAGTATTAACTATTATTCTAATCCAAACCAAAAAAAAAAAAATTTTCAGCTTTTTCCTGCTCCGCTTTCTTCTTATGGGAGTGCTTTTTAAATTTTTAAACATCCATTTTACCTGACTTCCCCCAGTTTTTCCTCATTCCCCTAACTTCTCCTTCCCCTTCCCCTAATTCTAATTGATTCTAATTGATTTTATTCATCTTTAAACTCCTAAATTTATGGCATTTTAAGGTGACCCCACTCCCGGGCCCCATGCGCCAGTGCACTTCGTAGTTCCTCCCAAGGAACTACGTACCTTACTATACCTAACCCTAACCCCTTACCCTAACCCCCTTACGTTAACCCTAACCTTAACCTTAAGCCTAACCCTAACCCTCTAACCATAACACTAACCCTAACCCTTACCCCTAACCCTAACCCCAACCCTATAGCCATAACACTAACCCTAACCCCTAACCCAATCCCTAACCCTAACCCCTAACCCTCTAACCTTAACCCTAACCCTAACCCTAACCTTAAACCCTAACCCTAACCCTTAAAGTGACCCCACTCCCGGGCCCCATACGTAGTTCTCTTAAGGAACTACGTATCTTATTGTACCTAACCCTAACCTAACCTAACCCTAAACCTAACCCTAACTTTAACCTAAAGCCTAACCCTAACTCTAACCCTAACCCTCCTAACCTAACCCTAACCCCTAACCCTAACCTTAACCCTAACCGTAACCCTAACCCTAAACTTAACCTAAAGCCTAACCCTAAACCTCTAACCATAACACTAACCCTAACCCTAACCCTTACTCCTAACCCTAAACCCTAACTTTAACCCTAACCCCGAACACTAACCCTCTAACCATAATACTAATCCTAACCCTAACCCCTAACCCCTAACCCTAACCTTAACCCTAACCCTAACCCTAACCCCTTACCCTAACCCTCGAACGTTAACCCTAACCTTAACCTTAGGCCTAACCCTAAACCGTTTAAACATAACACTAACCCTAACCTTAACCTAAAGCCTAACCCTAACCCTAAACCTCTAACCATAACCCTAACCATAACCCTCTAACCTTAACACTGACCCTAACCCCTAACCCTAACCCTAACCTTAAATCCTAACCCTAACCCTTAAAGTGACCCCACTCCCGGGCCCCATACGTAGTTCTCTTAAGGAACTACGTATCTTATTGTACCTAACCCTCCTAACCTAACCCTAACCCCTAACCCTAACCTTAACCCTAACCGTAACCCTAACCCTAAACCTAAACTTAACCTAAAGCCTAACCCTAAACCCTAACTTTAACCCGAACCCCGAACCCTAACCCTCTAACCATAATACTAATCCTAACCCTAACCCCTAACCCCTAACCCTAACCTTAACCCTAACCCTAACCCTAACCCCTTACCCTAACCTTCGAACGTTAACCCTAACCTTAACCTTAGGCCTAACCCTAAACCGTTTAAACATAACACTAACCCTAACCTTAACCTAAAGCTTAACTCTAACCCTAAACCTCTAACCGTAACACTAACCCTAACCCTTACCCCTAACCCTAACCCTAACCCTCTAACCTTAACACTGACCCTAACCCCTAACCCTAACCCTAAACCTCTAACCCTAACCCTAACCCTAACAGTAAACCCTAACCCTGACCCTAACCCCTAACCCTAACCCTAACCCCAACCCTAAACCCCAACCCTAACCCTTAAAGTGACTGCACTTCGTAGTTCTCTCAAGGAATTACGTATCTTATTGTACCTAACCCTAACCTAACCTAACCCTAACCCTAACCTTAAGCCTAACCCTAACCCTAAACCTCTAACCACAACACTATCACTAACCCTTACCCCTAACCCCAACCCTCTAACCTTAATACTAACCCTAACCCCTAAGCCTAACCCTAACCCCAACCCTCTAACCATAACACTAACCCTAACCCTAACCCCTAACCCTAACCTTAACCCCTAAGCCTAACCCTAACCCTAACCCAAACCTAACCCAATCCCTAACCCTAACCCCTAACCCTCTAACCTTAACCCTAACCCTAACCCTAACCTTAAACCCTAACCCTTAAAGTGACCCCACTCCCGGGCCCCATACGTAGTTCTCTTAAGGAACTACGTATCTTATTGTACCTAACCCTAACTTTAACCTAACCCTAACCCTAAACCTAGCCCTAACCTTAACCTTAAGCCTAACCCTAACCCTCTAACCCTAACTCTAACCCTAACCCTCCTAACCTAACCCTAACCCCTAACCCTAACCTTAACCCTAACCGTAACCCTAACCCTAAACTTAACCTAAAGCCTAACCCTAAACCTCTAACCATAACACTAACCCTAACCCTAACCCTTACCCCTAACCCTAAACCCTAACTTTAACCCTAACCCCGAACCCTAACCCTCTAACCATAATACTAATCCTAACCCTAACCCCTAACCCCTTACCCTAACCCTCGAACGTTAATCCTAACCTTAACCTTAGGCCTAACCCTAAACCGTTTAAACATAACACTAACCCTAACCTTAACCTAAAGCCTAACCCTAACCCTAAACCTCTAACCATAACACTAACCCTGACCCTTACCCCTAACCCTAACCCTCTAACCTTAACCCTAACCCTAACCCCTAACCCTAACCCTAAACCTTTAACCCTAACCCTAACCCTAACAGTAAACCCTAACCCTGACCCTAACCCCTAACCCTAACCCTAACCCCAACCCTAAACCCTAACCCTAACCCTTAAAGTGACTGCACTTTGTAGTTCTCTCAAGGAATTATGTATCTTATTGTACCTAACCCTAACCTTAACCTTAAGCCTAACCCTAACCCTAACCCTAAACCACTAACCACAACACTATCACTCACCCTTAAGCCTAACCCCAACCCTCTAACCATAATACTAACCCTAACCCCTAACCCTAACCCTAACCCTCACTCTAACCCTCACTCTAACCTAACCATAACACTTACCCTAACCCTTACCCCTAACCCTAACCCTAACCCCAACCCTCTAACCATAACACTAACCCTAACCCCTAACCCTAACCTTAACCCCTAAGCCTAACCCTAACCCTAACCCAAACCTAACCCAATCCCTAACCGTAACCCCTAACCCTCTAATCTTAACCCTAACCCTAACCCTAACCCAAAACCTCTAACCCCGACCCTAACCCTAACCCCTAACCCTCTAACCCTAACCCCTAACCCTAACCCTAAACCTCTAACCCCGACCCTAACCCTAACCCCTAACCCTAACCCTAACCCCTAACCCTAACCCTTAAAGTGACCCCACACCCGGGCCCCATGTGCCAGTGCACTTCGTAGTTCCTTTAAGTAACTACGAATCTTACTGTACCTAACCCTAAGCCCTAAACCCTAACACTAACACTAATCTCTAACCCTAACCCTCTGACCTTAACCCTAACCCTAATCCTAACCCTAAACCTCTAACCCTGATCCTAAACCTAACCCTAAACCCTAACCCCTAACCCAAAACCTAAGCCTAAGCCTAACCCCAACCCTCACTCTAACCTAACCCTAACCCTAACCCTAACCCTAACCTTAACCCCTAACCCTAAATCTAACCCTAAATCCTAACCCTAACCTTAACCCTAAACCAATCCCTAACCCTAACCCCTAACCCTAACCCTCTAACCATAACACTATCCCTAACCCTAACCCCTAACCCTAACCCTCTTACCATAACACTATCCCTAACCCTAACCCCTAAGCTTAAGCCAACTCTACCCCTCACTCTAACCTAACCCTTACCCCTAACCCTAACCCCAACCCTCTAACCATAACACTATCCCTAACCCTAACCTTAACCCCTAACCCTAAATCTAACCCTAAATCCTAACCCTAACCTTAACCCTAAACCAATCCCTAACCCTAACCCCTAACCCTAACCCTCTAACCTTAACCCTAACCCTAACCTTAAGCCTAACCCTAACCCTAAACCTCTAACAATAACAATAACCCTAACCCTTACCCCTAACCCCAACCCTCTAACCATAACACTATCCCTAACCCGAACCCCTAACCCTAAACCAACTCTACCCCTCACTCTCACCTAACCCTAACCCTAACCTTAATCCCTAACCCTCACTCTAACCCTAAATCCTAACCCTAACCCTAACCCTAACCCCCTGCCCCCCCCCAAACCTTCTAATCCCTAAACCTTTCCTTTTCTTTCCCCTACCACAACCCTTCTGATTTAGGTGAATTGTCCTTACTTACTAATTTTTTTTGTGTACCCCCAGGATGGTGTAGAGGTAACATCAATGCCTACCAACTGGAGATTGAGGGTTCAAACCCCAACAGGGCCACATCTATTTTAAACAGTGTTTTAATCCCAACAACCTCAAATTTGTGTCATCCTACAGCCACAACCCAGGGGCTGTAGTTTAACGCTGTAAAACAACTTTCACAATCAATCAAGCAGGGTTTGGGTCCCGCTCTGGGCATGCCCCATTACCTCCATCATCCCTCCAAAGTATCAGTGGAGTGTTTTTATTGTGGTCCTAGTTTTTTATTATTATTATATCTCATTACCCTTTTTTTTAGCGCTTTCCTGCTCCCTTTTCTCTTTATGAGAGTGCTTTTTAAATTTTAACATCCAGTTTATCCCACTCCCCCAGGTTTTCCTGATTCCCCTAACTTTTATCTCCCCTTCCCCTAATTTTAATTGATTTTAATGGATTTTAATCCTTTTAAACCTTGATTTTTTGTATGGCATTTTAAGGTGACCCCACTCCCGGGCCCCATGCGCAAGTGCACTTCGTAGTTCCTCTCAAGGAACTACGTACCTTACTGTACCTAACCCTAACCCCTAACCGTAACCCTCTAATCTTAACCCTAACCCTTACCCCTAACCCTAACCCTGACCCTAAACCCTAACCCTAACCCTAACCTAACCCTAATCTCTAACCCTAACCCTCTAACCTTAACCGTAACCCTATCCCTAACCCTAACCCTAAACCTCTAAACCTGATCCTAACCCTAACCCTAACCCTAAACCCAAACCCCATACCCTCTAACCATAACACTAACCCTAACCCTAACCCTAACCCTAACCCTCACTCTAACCTAACCCTAACCCTAACCCTAAATCCTAACCCTATCCATAAACCCCAACCCTAACCGTAATCTCTAACCCTAACCCTCTAACCTTAACCCTAACCCTAACGGTACCCCTTAACCCTAACCTTAACCTAAAGCCTAACCCTAACCCTAAACCTCTAACCATAACACTCCCTAACCCTAACCCTAACCCTAACCCTAACCCTAACGGTACCCCTTAACCCTAACCTTAACCCTAACCCTAACCCCTTACCCTAACCTTCGAACGTTAACCCTAACCTTAACCTTAGGCCTAACCCTAAACCGTTTAAACATAACACTAACCCTAACCTTAACCTAAAGCCTAACCCTAACCCTAAACCTCTAACCATAACACTAACCCTAACCCTTACCCCTAACCCTAACCCTAACCCTCTAACCTTAACCCTGACGCTAACCCCTAACCCTAACCCTAAACCTCTAACCCTAACCCTAAACCTAACAGTAAACCCAAACCCTGACCCTAACCCCTAACCCTAACCTTCGAACGTTAACCCTAACCTTAACCTTAGGCCTAACCCTAAACCGTTTAAACATAACACTAACCCTAACCTTAACCTAAAGCCTAACCCTAACCCTAAACCTCTAACCATAACACTAACCCTAACCCTTACCCCTAACCCTAACCCTAACCCTCTAACCTTAACCCTGACCCTAACCCCTAACCCTAACCCTAAACCTCTAACCCTAACCCTAACCCTAACAGTAAACCCAAACCCTGACCCTAACCCCTAACCCTAACCCTAACCCTAACCCCAACCCTAAACCCTAACCCTAACCCTTAAAGTGACTGCACTTCGTAGTTCTCTCAAGGAATTACGTATCTTATTGTACCTAACCCTAACCTAACCTAACCCTAACCTTAACCTTAAGCCTAACCTTAACCCTAAACCTCTAACCACAACACTATCACTAACCCTTACCCCTAACCCCAACCCTCTAACCATAATACTAACCCTAACCCCTAACCCTAACCCTAACCCCAACCCTCTAACCATAACACTAACCCTAACCCTAACCCCTAACCCTAACCTTAACCCCTAAGCCTAACCCTAATCCTAACCGAAATCTAACCCAATCCCTAACCCTAACCCCTAACCCTCTAACCTTAACCCTAACCCTAATCCTAAAACTCTAACCCCGACCCTAACCCTAACCCCTAACCCTCTAACCCTAACCCCTAACCCTAACCCTAACCCTAAACCTCTAACCCCGACCCTAACCCTAACCCCTAACCCTAACACTAACCCCAAACCTAAACCCTAACCCTAACCCTTAAAGTGACTGCACTTCGTAGTTCTCTCAAGGAATTACGTATCTTTTTGTACCTAACCCTAACCTAACCTGACCCTAACCCTAACCTTAACCTTAAGCCTAACCCTAACCCTAAACCTCTAACCACAACACTATCACTAACCCTTACCCCTAACCCCAACCCTCTAACCATAATACTAACCCTAACCCATAACCCTAACCCAACCCTCTAACCATAACACTAACCCTAACCCTAACCCCTAACCCTAACCTTAACCCCTAAGCCTAACCCTAACCTAACCTAATCCCTAACCCTAACCCCTAACCCTCTAACATTAACCCTAACCCTAACCCTAACCCTAACCTTAAACCCTAACCCTAACCCTTAAAGTGACCCCACTCCCGGGCCCCATACGTAGTTCTCTTAAGGAACTACGTATCTTATTGTACCTAACCCTAACCTAACCTAACCCTAACCCTAAACCTAAACCTAACCCTAACCCTAACCTTAACCTTAAGCCTAACCCTAACCCTTACCCCTAACCCTAACCCTAACCCTCTAACCTTAACCCTGACCCTAACCCCTAACCCTAACCCTAAACCTCTAACCCTAACCCTCCTAACCTAACCCTAACCCCTAACCCTAACCTTAACCCTAACCGTAACCCTAACCCTAAACTTAACCTAAAGCCTAACCCTAAACCTCTAACCATAACACTAACCCTAACCCTAACCCTTACCCCTAACCCTAAACCCTAACTTTAACCCTAACCCCGAACCCTAACCCTCTAACCATAATACTAATCCTAACCCTAACCCCTAACCCCTTACCCTAAGCCTCGAACGTTAATCCTAACCTTAACCTAAGGCCTAACCCTAAACCGTTTAAACATAACACTAACCCTAACCTTAACCTAAAGCCTAACCCTAACCCTAAACCTCTAACCATAACACTAACCCTGACCCTTACCCCTAACCCTAACCCTCTAACCTTAACCCTAACCCTAACCCCTAACACTGACCCTAACCCCTAACCCTAACCCTAAACCTCTAACCCTAACCCTAACAGTAAACCCTAACCCTGACCCTAACCCCTAACCCTAACCCTAACCCCAACCCTAAACCCCAACCCTAACCCTTAAAGTGACTGCACTTCGTAGTTCTCTCAAGGAATTACGTATCTTATTGTACCTAACCCTAACCTAACCTAACCCTAACCCTAACCCTAACCTTAAGCCTAACCCTAACCCTAAACCTCTAACCACAAAACTATCACTAACCCTTACCCCTAACCCCAACCCTCTAACCTTAATACTAACCCTAACCCCTAAGCCTAACCCTAACCCCAACCCTCTAACCATAACACTAACCCTAACCCTAACCCCTAACCCTAACCTTAACCCCTAAGCCTAACCCTAACCCTAACCCAAACCTAACCCAATCCCTAACCCTAACCCTAACCCCTAACCCTCTAACCCTAACCCTAACCCTAACCCTAACCCTAACCCTAACCTTAAACCCTAACCCTTTAAGTGACCCCACTCCCGGGCCCCATACGTAGTTCTCTTAAGGAACTACGTATCTTATTGTACCTAACCCTAACCTAACCTAACCCTAACCCTAAACCTAGCCCTAACTTTAACCTTAAGCCTAACCCTAACCCTCTAACCCTAACTCTAACCCTAACCCTCCTAACCTAACCCTAACCCCTAACCCTAACCTTAACCCTAACCGTAACCCCAACCCTAAACTTAACCTAAAGCCTAACCCTAAACCTCTAACCATAACAGTAACCCTAACCCTAACCCTTACCCCTAACCCTAAACCCTAACTTTAACCCTAACCCCGAACCCTAACCCTCTAACCATAATACTAATCCTAACCCTAACCCCTAACCCCTTACCCTAACCCTCGAACGTTAATCCTAACCTTAACCTTAGGCCTAACCCTAAACCGTTTAAACATAACACTAACCCTAACCTTAACCTAAAGCCTAACCCTAACCCTAAACCTCTAACCATAACACTAACCCTGACCCTTACCCCTAACCCTAACCCTCTAACCTTAACCCTAACCCTAACCCCTAACCCTAACCCTAAACCTCTAACCCTAACCCTAACCCTAACAGTAAACCCTAACCCTGACCCTAACCCCTAACCCTAACCCTAACCCCAACCCTAAACCCTAACCCTAACCCTTAAAGTGACTGCACTTTGTAGTTCTCTCAAGGAATTATGTATCTTATTGTACCTAACCCTAATCTAACCTAACCCTAACCCTAACCCTAACCTTAACCTTAAGCCTAACCCTAACCCTAACCCTAAACCACTAACCACAACACTATCACTCACCCTTAAGCCTAACCCCAACCCTCTAACCATAATACTAACCCTAACCCTAACCCTAACCCTAACTCTAACCCTCACTCTAACCTAACCATAACACTTACCCTAACCCTTACCCCTAACCCTAACCCTAACCCCAACCCTCTAACCATAACACTAACCCTAACCCCTAACCCTAACCTTAACCCCTAAGCCTAACCCTAACCCTAACCCAAACCTAACCCAATCCCTAACCCTAACCCCTAACCCTCTAATCTTAACCCTAACCCTAACCCTAACCCTAACCCTAAACCTCTAACCCCGACCCTAACCCTAACCCCTAACCCTCTAACCCTAACCCCTAACCTTAACCCTAAACCTCTAACCCCGACCCTAACCCTAACCCCTAACCCTAACCTTAACCCCTAAGCCTAACCCTAACCCTAACCTAACCCAATCCCTAACCCTAACCCTAACCCCTAACCCTCTAACCTTAACCCTAACCCTAACCTTAAACCCTAACCCTAACCCTTAAAGTGACCCCACTCCCGGGCCCCATACGTAGTTCTCTTAAGGAACTACGTATCTTATTGTACCTAACCCTAACCTAACCTAACCCTAACCCTAAACCTAACCCTAACCTTAAGCCTAACCCTAACCCTAACCCTCTAATCATAACACTAACCCTAACTTTAACCTAGAGCCTAACCCTAAGTCTAACCCTAACCCTCCTAACCTAACCCTAACCCCTAACCCTAACCTTAACCCTAACCGTAACCCTAACCCTAAACTTAACCTAAAGCCTAACCCTAAACCTCTAACCCTAACCCTTACCCCTAACCCTAAACCCTAACTTTAACCCTAACCTCGAACCCTAACCCTCTAACCATAATACTAGTCCTAACCCTAACCTCTAACCCCTAACCCTAACCTTAACCCTAACCCTAACCCTAACCCCCTACCCTAACCCTCGAACGTTAACCCTAACCTTAACCTTAGGCCTAACCCTAAACCGTTTAAACATAACACTAACCCTAACCTTAACCTAAAGCCTAACCCTAACCCTAAACCTCTAACCATAACACTAACCCTAACCCTTACCCCTAACCCTAACCCTCTAACCTAAACCATAACCCTAACCCCTAACCCTAACCCTAAACCTCTAACCCTAACCCTAACCCTAACAGTAAACCCTAACCCTGACCCTAACCCCTAACCCTAACCCTAACCCCAACCCTAAACCCTAACCCTTAAAGTGACTGCACTTTGTAGTTCTCTCAAGGAATTACGTATCTTATTGTACCTAACCCTAACCTAACCTGACCCTAACCCTAAACCTAACCCTAACCTTAACCTTAAGCCTAACCCTAACCCTCTAACCATAACACTAACCCTAATTTTAACTTAAAGCCTAACCCTAACTCTAAACCTCTAATCACAACACTATCACTAACCCTTACCCCTAACCCCAACCCTCTAACCATAATACTAACCCTAACCCCTAACCCTAACCCAACCCTCTAACCATAACACTAACCCTAACCCTAACCCCTAACCCTAACCTTAACCCCTAAGCCTAACCCTAACCCAAACCTAACCCAATCCCTAACCCTAACCCCTAACCCTCTAACATTAACCCTAACCCTAACCTTAAACCCTAACCCTAACCCTTAAAGTGACCCCACTCCCGGGCCCCATACGTAGTTCTCTTAAGGAACTACGTATCTTATTGTACCTAACCCTAACCTAACCTAACCCTAACCCTAAACCTAAACCTAACCCTAACCTTAACCTTAAGCCTAACCCTAACCCTCTAACCATAACACTAACCCTAATTTTAACCTAAAGCCTAACCCTAACTCTAACCCTAACCCTCCTAACCTAACCCTAACCCCTAACCCTAACCTTAACCCTAACCGTAACCGTAACCCTAAACTTAATCTAAAGCCTAACCCTACACCTCTAACCATAACACTAACCCTAACCCTAACCCTAACCCTTACCCCTAACCCTAAACCCTAACTTTAACCCTAACCCCGAACCCTAACCCTCTAACCATAATACTAATCCTAACCCTAACCCCTAACCCTAACCTTAACCCTAACCCTAACCCTAACCCTAACCCCTTACCCTAACCTTCGAACGTTAACCCTAACCTTAACCTTAGGCCTAACCCTAAACCGTTTAAACATAACACTAACCCTAACCTTACCCTAATGCCTAACCCTAACCCTAAACCTCTAACCATAACACTAACCCTAACCCTTACACCTAACCCTAACCCTAACCCTCTAACCTTAACCCTGACCCTAACCCCTAACCCTAACCCTAAACCTCTAACCCTAACCCTAACCCTAACAGTAAACCCAAACCCTGACCCTAACCCCTAACCCTAACCCTAACCCCAACCCTAAACCCTAACCCTAACCCTTAAAGTGACTGCACTTCGTAGTTCTCTCAAGGAATTACGTATCTTATTGTACCTAACCCTAACCTAACCTAACCTAACCCTAACCCTAACCTTAACCTTAAGCCTAACCCTAACCCTAAACCTCTAACCACAACACTATCACTATCACTAACCCTTACCCCTAACCCCAACCCTCTAACCATAATACTAACCCTAACCCCTAACCCTAACCCTAACCCCAACCCTCTAACCATAACACTAACCCTAACCCTAACCCCTAACCCTAACCTTAACCCCTAAGCCTAACCCTAACCCTAACCCAAACCTAACCCAATCCCTAACCCTAACCCCTAACCCTCTAACCTTAACCCTAACCCTAACCTTAAACCCTAACCCTAACCCTTAAAGTGACCCCACTCCCGGGCCCCATACGTAGTTCTCTTAAGGAACTACGTATCATATTGTACCTAACCCTAACCTAACCTAACCCTAACCCTAAACCTAACCCTAACCTTAATCTTAAGCCTAACCCTAACCCTCTAACCATAACCCTGACCCTAACCCCTAACCCTAACCCTAAACCTCTAACCCTAACCCTAACCCTAACAGTAAACCCAAACCCTGACCCTAACCCCTAACCCTAACCCTAACCCCAACCCTAAACCCTAACCCTAACCCTTAAAGTGACTGCACTTCGTAGTTCTCTCAAGGAATTACGTATCTTATTGTACCTAACCCTAACCTAACCTAACCCTAACCCTAACCCTAACCTTAAGCCTAACCCTAACCCTAAACCTCTAACCACAACACTATCACTAACCCTTACCCCTAACCCCAACCCTCTAACCTTAATACTAACCCTAACCCCTAAGCCTAACCCTAACCCCAACCCTCTAACCATAACACTAACCCTAACCCTAACCCCTAACCCTAACCTTAACCCCTAAGCCTAACCCTAACCCTAACCCAAACCTAACCCAATCCCTAACCCTAACCCCTAACCCTCTAACCCTAACCCTAACCCTAACCCTAACCTTAACCCCTAAGCCTAACCCTAACCCTAACCCAAACCTAACCCAATCCCTAACCCTAACCCCTAACCCTCTAACCCTAACCCTAACCCTAACCCTAACCTTAAAACCTAACCCTTAAAGTGACCCCACTCCCGGGCCCCATACGTAGTTCTCTTAAGGAACTACGTATCTTATTGTACCTAACCCTAACCTAACCTAACCCTAACCCTAAACCTAGCCCTAACCTTAACCTTAAGCCTAACCCTCTAACCCTAACTCTAACCCTAACCCTCCTAACCTAACCCTAACCCCTAACCCTAACCTTAACCCTAACCGTAACCCTAACCCTAAACTTAACCTAAAGCCTAACCCTACACCTCTAACCATAACACTAACCCTAACCCTAACCCTTACCCCTAACCCTAAACCCTAACTTTAACCCTAACCCCGAACCCTAACCCTCTAACCATAATACTAATCCTAACCCTAACCCCTAACCCTAACCTTAACCCTAACCCTAACCCCTTACCCTAACCTTCGAACGTTAACCCTAACCTTAACCTTAGGCCTAACCCTAAACCGTTTAAACATAACACTAACCCTAACCTTAACCTAAAGCCTAACCCTAACCCTAAACCTCTAACCATAACACTAACCCTAACCCTTACCCCTAACCCTAACCCTAACCCTCTAACCTTAACCCTGACCCTAACCCCTAACCCTAACCCTAAACCTCTAACCCTAACCCTAAACCTAACAGTAAACCCAAACCCTGACCCTAACCCCTAACCCTAACCTTCGAACGTTAACCCTAACCTTAACCTTAGGCCTAACCCTAAACCGTTTAAACATAACACTAACCCTAACCTTAACCTAAAGCCTAACCCTAACCCTAAACCTCTAACCATAACACTAACCCTAACCCTTACCCCTAACCCTAACCCTAACCCTCTAACCTTAACCCTGACCCTAACCCCTAACCCTAACCCTAAACCTCTAACCCTAACCCTAACCCTAACAGTAAACCCAAACCCTGACCCTAACCCCTAACCCTAACCCTAACCCCAACCCTAAACCCTAACCCTAACCCTTAAAGTGACTGCACTTCGTAGTTCTCTCAAGGAATTACGTATCTTATTGTACCTAACCCTAACCTAACCTAACCCTAACCCTAACCTTAACCTTAAGCCTAACCTTAACCCTAAACCTCTAACCACAACACTATCACTATCACTAACCCTTACCCCTAACCCCAACCCTCTAACCATAATACTAACCCTAACCCCTAACCCTAACCCTAACCCCAACCCTCTAACCATAACACTAACCCTGACCCTAACCCCTAACCCTAACCTTAACCCCTAAGCCTAACCCTAACCCTAACCCAAACCTAACCCAATCCCTAACCCTAACCCCTAACCCTCTAACCTTAACCCTAACCCTAACCCTAACCTTAAACCCTAACCCTAACCCTTAAAGTGACCCCACTCCCGGGCCCCATACGTTGTTCTCTTAAGGAACTACGTATCTTATTGTACCTAACCCTAACCTAACCTAACCCTAACCCTAAACCTAACCCTAACCTTAACCTTAAGCCTAACCCTAACCCTAACCCTCTAACCATAACACTAACCCTAACTTTAACCTAGAGCCTAACCCTAAGTCTAACCCTAACCCTCCTAACCTAACCCTAACCCCTAACCCTAACCTTAACCCTAACCGTAACCCTAACCCTAAACTTAACCTAAAGCCTAACCCTAAACCTCTAACCCTAACCCTTACCCCTAACCCTAAACCCTAACTTTAACCCTAACCTCGAACCCTAACCCTCTAACCATAATACTAATCCTAACCCTAACCTCTAACCCCTAACCCTAACCTTAACCCTAACCCTAACCCTAACCCCTTACCCTAACCCTCGAACGTTAACCCTAACCTTAACCTTAGGCCTAACCCTAAACCGTTTAAACATAACACTAACCCTAACCTTAACCTAAAGCCTAACCCTAACCCTAAACCTCTAACCACAACACTATCACTAACCCTTACCCCTAACCCCAACCCTCTAACCATAATACTAACCCTAACCCCTAACCCTAACCCTAACCCCAACCCTCTAACCATAACACTAACCCTAACCCTAACCCCTAACCCTAACCTTAACCCCTAAGCCTAACCCTAACCCTAACCCAAACCTAACCCAATCCCTAACCCTAACCCCTAACCCTCTAACCTTAACCCTAACCCTAACCCTAACCTTAAACCCTAACCCTAACCCTTAAAGTGACCCCACTCCCGGGCCCCATACGTTGTTCTCTTAAGGAACTACGTATCTTATTGTACCTAACCCTAACCTAACCTAACCCTAACCCTAAACCTAACCCTAACCTTAACCTTAAGCCTAACCCTAACCCTAACCCTCTAACCATAACACTAACCCTAACTTTAACCTAGAGCCTAACCCTAAGTCTAACCCTAACCCTCCTAACCTAACCCTAACCCCTAACCCTAACCTTAACCCTAACCGTAACCCTAACCCTAAACTTAACCTAAAGCCTAACCCTAAACCTCTAACCCTAACCCTTACCCCTAACCCTAAACCCTAACTTTAACCCTAACCTCGAACCCTAACCCTCTAACCATAATACTAATCCTAACCCTAACCTCTAACCCCTAACCCTAACCTTAACCCTAACCCTAACCCCTTACCCTAACCCTCGAACGTTAACCCTAACCTTAACCTTAGGCCTAACCCTAAACCGTTTAAACATAACACTAACCCTAACCTTAACCTAAAGCCTAACCCTAACCCTAAACCTCTAACCACAACACTATCACTAACCCTTACCCCTAACCCCAACCCTCTAACCATAATACTAACCCTAACCCCTAACCCTAACCCTAACCCCAACCCTCTAACCATAACACTAACCCTAACCCTAACCCCTAACCCTAACCTTAACCCCTAAGCCTAACCCTAACCCTAACCCAAACCTAACCCAATCCCTAACCCTAACCCCTAACCCTCTAACCTTAACCCTAACCCTAACCTTAAACCCTAACCCTAACCCTTAAAGTGACCCCACTCCCGGGCCCCATACGTAGTTCTCTTAAGGAACTACGTATCATATTGTACCTAACCCTAACCTAACCTAACCCTAACCCTAAACCTAACCCTAACCTTAACCTTAAGCCTAACCCTAACCCTCTAACCATAACCCTGACCTTAACCCCTAACCCTAACCCTAAACCTCTAACCCTAACCCTAACCCTAACAGTAAACCCAAACCCTGACCCTAACCCCTAACCCTAACCCTAACCCCAACCCTAAACCCTAACCCTAACCCTTAAAGTGACTGCACTTCGTAGTTCTCTCAAGGAATTACGTATCTTATTGTACCTAACCCTAACCTAACCTAACCCTAACCCTAACCCTAACCTTAAGCCTAACCCTAACCCTAAACCTCTAACCACAACACTATCACTAACCCTTACCCCTAACCCCAACCCTCTAACCTTAATACTAACCCTAACCCCTAAGCCTAACCCTAACCCCAACCCTCTAACCATAACACTAACCCTAACCCTAACCCCTAACCCTAACCTTAACCCCTAAGCCTAACCCTAACCCTAACCCAAACCTAACCCAATCCCTAACCCTAACCCCTAACCCTCTAACCCTAACCCTAACCCTAACCCTAACCTTAAAACCTAACCCTTAAAGTGACCCCACTCCCGGGCCCCATACGTAGTTCTCTTAAGGAACTACGTATCTTATTGTACCTAACCCTAACCTAACCTAACCCTAACCCTAAACCTAGCCCTAACCTTAACCTTAAGCCTAACCCTCTAACCCTAACTCTAACCCTAACCCTCCTAACCTAACCCTAACCCCTAACCCTAACCTTAACCCTAACCGTAACCCTAACCCTAAACTTAACCTAAAGCCTAACCCTACACCTCTAACCATAACACTAACCCTAACCCTAACCCTTACCCCTAACCCTAAACCCTAACTTTAACCCTAACCCCGAACCCTAACCCTCTAACCATAATACTAATCCTAACCCTAACCCCTAACCCTAACCTTAACCCTAACCCTAACCCCTTACCCTAACCTTCGAACGTTAACCCTAACCTTAACCTTAGGCCTAACCCTAAACCGTTTAAACATAACACTAACCCTAACCTTAACCTAAAGCCTAACCCTAACCCTAAACCTCTAACCATAACACTAACCCTAACCCTTACCCCTAACCCTAACCCTAACCCTCTAACCTTAACCCTGACCCTAACCCCTAACCCTAACCCTAAACCTCTAACCCTAACCCTAAACCTAACAGTAAACCCAAACCCTGACCCTAACCCCTAACCCTAACCTTCGAACGTTAACCCTAACCTTAACCTTAGGCCTAACCCTAAACCGTTTAAACATAACACTAACCCTAACCTTAACCTAAAGCCTAACCCTAACCCTAAACCTCTAACCATAACACTAACCCTAACCCTTACCCCTAACCCTAACCCTAACCCTCTAACCTTAACCCTAACCCTAACCTTAAACCCTAACCCTAACCCTTAAAGTGACCCCACTCCCGGGCCCCATACGTAGTTCTCTTAAGGAACTACGTATCTTATTGTACCTAACCCTAACCTAACCTAACCCTAACCCTAAACCTAACCCTAACCTTAAGCCTAACCCTAACCCTAACCCTCTAACCATAACACTAACCCTAACTTTAACCTAGAGCCTAACCCTAAGTCTAACCCTAACCCTCCTAACCTAACCCTAACCCCTAACCCTAACCTTAACCCTAACCATAACCCTAACCCTAAACTTAACCTAAAGCCTAACCCTAAACCTCTAACCCTAACCCTTACCCCTAACCCTAAACCCTAACTTTAACCCTAACCTCGAACCCTAACCCTCTAACCATAATACTAGTCCTAACCCTAACCTCTAACCCCTAACCCTAACCTTAACCCTAACCCTAACCCTAACCCCCTACCCTAACCCTCGAACGTTAACCCTAACCTTAACCTTAGGCCTAACCCTAAACCGTTTAAACATAACACTAACCCTAACCTTAACCTAAAGCCTAACCCTAACCCTAAACCTCTAACCATAACACTAACCCTAACCCTTACCCCTAACCCTAACCCTCTAACCTAAACCATAACCCTAACCCCTAACCCTAACCCTAAACCTCTAACCCTAACCCTAACCCTAACAGTAAACCCTAACCCTGACCCTAACCCCTAACCCTAACCCTAACCCCAACCCTAAACCCTAACCCTTAAAGTGACTGCACTTTGTAGTTCTCTCAAGGAATTACGTATCTTATTGTACCTAACCCTAACCTAACCTGACCCTAACCCTAAACCTAACCCTAACCTTAACCTTAAGCCTAACCCTAACCCTCTAACCATAACACTAACCCTAATTTTAACTTAAAGCCTAACCCTAACTCTAAACCTCTAACCACAACACTATCACTAACCCTTACCCCTAACCCCAACCCTCTAACCATAATACTAACCCTAACCCTAACCCAACCCTCTAACCATAACACTAACCCTAACCCTAACCCCTAACCCTAACCTTAACCTCTAAGCCTAACCCTAACCCAAACCTAACCCAATCCCTAACCCTAACCCCTAACCCTCTAACATTAACCCTAACCCTAACCCTAACCTTAAACCCTAACCCTAACCCTTAAAGTGACCCCACTCCCGGGCCCCATACGTAGTTCTCTTAAGGAACTACGTATCTTATTGTACCTAACCCTAACCTAACCTAACCTAACCCTAACCCTAAACCTAAACCTAACCCTAACCTTAACCTTAAGCCTAACCCTAACCCTCTAACCATCACACTAACCCTAATTTTAACCTAAAGCCTAACCCTAACTCTAACCCTAACCCTCCTAACCTAACCCTAACCCCTAACCCTAACCTTAACCCTAACCGTAACCGTAACCCTAAACTTAATCTAAAGCCTAACCCTACACCTCTAACCATAACACTAACCCTAACCCTAACCCTAACCCTTACCCCTAACCCTAAACCCTAACTTTAACCCTAACCCCGAACCCTAACCCTCTAACCATAATACTAATCCTAACCCTAACCCCTAACCCTAACCTTAACCCTAACCCTAACCCTAACCCTAACCCCTTACCCTAACCTTCGAACGTTAACCCTAACCTTAACCTTAGGCCTAACCCTAAACCGTTTAAACATAACACTAACCCTAACCTTACCCTAATGCCTAACCCTAACCCTAAACCTCTAACCATAACACTAACCCTAACCCTTACACCTAACCCTAACCCTAACCCTCTAACCTTAACCCTGACCCTAACCCCTAACCCTAACCCTAAACCTCTAACCCTAACCCTAACCCTAACAGTAAACCCAAACCCTGACCCTAACCCCTAACCCTAACCCTAACCCCAACCCTAAACCCTAACCCTAACCCTTAAAGTGACTGCACTTTGTAGTTCTCTCAAGGAATTACGTATCTTATTGTACCTAACCCTAACCTAACCTAACCCTAACCCTAACCCTAACCTTAACCTTAAGCCTAACCCTAACCCTAAACCTCTAACCACAACACTATCACTATCACTAACCCTTACCCCTAACCCCAACCCTCTAACCATAATACTAACCCTAACCCCTAACCCTAACCCTAACCCCAACCCTCTAACCATAACACTAACCCTAACCCTAACCCCTAACCCTAACCTTAACCCCTAAGCCTAACCCTAACCCTAACCCAAACCTAACCCAATCCCTAACCCTAACCCCTAACCCTCTAACCTTAACCCTAACCCTAACCTTAAACCCTAACCCTAACCCTTAAAGTGACCCCACTCCCGGGCCCCATACGTAGTTCTCTTAAGGAACTACGTATCATATTGTACCTAACCCTAACCTAACCTAACCCTAACCCTAAACCTAACCCTAACCTTAACCTTAAGCCTAACCCTAACCCTCTAACCATAACCCTGACCCTAACCCCTAACCCTAACCCTAAACCTCTAACCCTAACCCTAACCCTAACAGTAAACCCAAACCCTGACCCTAACCCCTAACCCTAACCCTAACCCCAACCCTAAACCCTAACCCTAACCCTTAAAGTGACTGCACTTCGTAGTTCTCTCAAGGAATTACGTATCTTATTGTACCTAACCCTAACCTAACCTAACCCTAACCCTAACCCTAACCTTAAGCCTAACCCTAACCCTAAACCTCTAACCACAACACTATCACTAACCCTTACCCCTAACCCCAACCCTCTAACCCTAACCCCTAACCCTAACCTTAACCCCTAAGCCTAACCCTAACCCTAACCCAAACCTAACCCAATCCCTAACCCTAACCCCTAACCCTCTAACCCTAACCCAAACCCTAACCCTAACCTTAAAACCTAACCCTTAAAGTGACCCCACTCCCGGGCCCCATACGTAGTTCTCTTAAGGAACTACGTATCTTATTGTACCTAACCCTAACCTAACCTAACCCTAACCCTAAACCTAGCCCTAACCTTAACCTTAAGCCTAACCCTCTAACCCTAACTCTAACCCTAACCCTCCTAACCTAACCCTAACCCCTAACCCTAACCCTAACCTTAACCCTAACCCTAACCCCTTACCCTAACCTTCGAACGTTAACCCTAACCTTAACCTTAGGCCTAACCCTAAACCGTTTAAACATAACACTAACCCTAACCTTAACCTAAAGCCTAACCCTAACCCTAAACCTCTAACCATAACACTAACCCTAACCCTTACCCCTAACCCTAACCCTAACCCTCTAACCTTAACCCTGACCCTAACCCCTAACCCTAACCCTAAACCTCTAACCCTAACCCTAAACCTAACAGTAAACCCAAACCCTGACCCTAACCCCTAACCCTAACCTTCGAACGTTAACCCTAACCTTAACCTTAGGCCTAACCCTAAACCGTTTAAACATAACACTAACCCTAACCTTAACCTAAAGCCTAACCCTAACCCTAAACCTCTAACCATAACACTAACCCTAACCCTTACCCCTAACCCTAACCCTAACCCTCTAACCTTAACCCTGACCCTAACCCCTAACCCTAACCCTAAACCTCTAACCCTAACCCTAACCCTAACAGTAAACCCAAACCCTGACCCTAACCCCTAACCCTAACCCTAACCCCAACCCTAAACCCTAACCCTAACCCTTAAAGTGACTGCACTTCGTAGTTCTCTCAAGGAATTACGTATCTTATTGTACCTAACCCTAACCTAACCTAACCCTAACCCTAACCTTAACCTTAAGCCTAACCTTAACCCTAAACCTCTAACCACAACACTATCACTAACCCTTACCCCTAACCCCAACCCTCTAACCATAATACTAACCCTAACCCCTAACCCTAACCCCAACCCTCTAACCATAACACTAACCCTAACCCTAACCCCTAACCCTAACCTTAACCCCTAAGCCTAACCCTAACCCTAACCCAAACCTAACCCAATCCCTAACCCTAACCCCTAACCCTCTAACCTTAACCCTAACCCTAACCCTAACCTTAAACCCTAACCCTAACCCTTAAAGTGACCCCACTCCCGGGCCCCATACGTTGTTCTCTTAAGGAACTACGTATCTTATTGTACCTAACCCTAACCTAACCTAACCCTAACCCTAACCCTAAACCTAACCCTAACCTTAACCTTAAGCCTAACCCTAACCCTAACCCTCTAACCATAACACTAACCCTAACTTTAACCTAGAGCCTAACCCTAAGTCTAACCCTAACCCTCCTAACCTAACCCTAACCCCTAACCCTAACCTTAACCCTAACCGTAACCCTAACCCTAAACTTAACCTAAAGCCTAACCCTAAACCTCTAACCCTAACCCTTACCCCTAACCCTAAACCCTAACTTTAACCCTAACCTCGAACCCTAACCCTCTAACCATAATACTAATCCTAACCCTAACCTCTAACCCCTAACCCTAACCTTAACCCTAACCCTAACCCTAACCCCTTACCCTAACCCTCGAACGTTAACCCTAACCTTAACCTTAGGCCTAACCCTAAACCGTTTAAACATAACACTAACCCTAACCTTAACCTAAAGCCTAACCCTAACCCTAAACCTCTAACCACAACACTATCACTAACCCTTACCCCTAACCCCAACCCTCTAACCATAATACTAACCCTAACCCCTAACCCTAACCCTAACCCCAACCCTCTAACCATAACACTAACCCTAACCCTAACCCCTAACCCTAACCTTAACCCCTAAACCTAACCCTAACCCTAACCCAAACCTAACCCAATCCCTAACCCTAACCCCTAACCCTCTAACCTTAACCCTAACCCTAACCCTAACCTTAAACCCTAACCCTAACCCTTAAAGTGACCCCACTCCCGGGCCCCATACGTTGTTCTCTTAAGGAACTACGTATCTTATTGTACATAACCCTAACCTAACCCTAACCCTAAACCTAACCCTAACCTTAACCTTAAGCCTAACCCTAACCCTAACCCTCTAACCATAACACTAACCCTAACTTTAACCTAGAGCCTAACCCTAACCCTCCTAACCTAACCCTAACCCCTAACCCTAACCTTAACCCTAACCGTAACCCTAACCCTAAACTTAACCTAAAGCCTAACCCTAAACCTCTAACCCTAACCCTTACCCCTAACCCTAAACCCTAACTTTAACCCTAACCTCGAACCCTAACCCTCTAACCATAATACTAATCCTAACCCTAACCTCTAACCCCTAACCCTAACCTTAACCCTAACCCTAACCCTAACCCTAACCCCTTACCCTAACCCTTGAACGTTAACCCTAACCTTAACCTTAGGCCTAACCCTAAACCGTTTAAACATAACACTAACCCTAACCTTAACCTAAAGCCTAACCCTAACCCTAAACCTCTAACCATAACACTAACCTTAACCCTTACCCCTAACCCTAACCCTCTAACCTAAACCATAACCCTAACCCCTAACCCTAACCCTAAACCTCTAACCCTAACCCTAACAGTAAACCCTAACCCTGACCCTAATCCCTAACCCTAACCCTAACCCCAACCCTAAACCCTAACCCTTAAAGTGACTGCACTTTGTAGTTCTCTCAAGGAATTACGTATCTTATTGTACCTAACCCTAACCTAACCTAACCCTAACCCTAACCTTGACCTTAAGCCTAACCCTAACCCTAAACCTCTAACCACAACACTATCACTAACCCTTAAGCCTAACCCCAACCCTCTAACCATAATACTAACCCTAACCCCTAACCCTAACCCTAACCCTAACTTTAACCCTCACTCTAACCTAACCATAACACTTACCCTAACCCTTACCCCTAACCCTAACCCTAACCCCAACCCTCTAACCATAACACTATCCCTAACCCTAACCTTAACCCCTAACCCTAAATCTAACCCTAAATCCTAACCCTAACCTTAACCCTAAACCAATCCCTAACCCTAACCCCTAACCCTAACCCTCTAACCTTAACCCTAACCCTAACCTTAAGCCTAACGCTAACCCTAAACCTCTAACAATAACACTAACCCTAACCCTTAACCTTAAGCCTAACCCTAACCCTCTAACCATAACACTAACCCTAACTTTAACCTAAAGCCTAACCCTAAGTCTAACCCTAACCCTCCTAACCTAACCCTAACCCCTAACCCTAACCTTAACCCTAACCGTAACCCTAACCCTAAACTTAACCTAAAGCCTAACCCTAACCCCTAACCCTAACCTTAACCCTAACCCTAACCCCTTACCCTAACCTTCGAACGTTAACCCTAACCTTAACCTAAAGCCTAACCCTAACCCTAAACCTCTAACCATAACACTAACCCTAACCCTTACCCCTAACCCTAACCCTAACCCTAACCCTAACCCTAACCCCTAACCCTAACCCTAACCCTAACCCTAACCCTAACCCTAACCCTTACCCCTAACCCTAACCCTAAACCTCTAACCCTAACCCTAACCCTAACAGTAAACCCAAACCCTGACCCTAACCCCTAACCCTAACCCTAACCCCAACCCTAAACCCTAACCCTTAAAGTGACTGCACTTCGTAGTTCTCTCAAGGAATTACGTATCTTATTGTACCTAACCCTAACCTAACCTAACCCTAACCCTAACCTTAACCTTAAGCCTAACCTTAACCCTAAACCTCTAACCACAACACTATCACTAACCCTTACCCCTAACCCCAACCCTCTAACCTTAATACTAACCCTAACCCCTAACCCTAACCCTGACCCCAACCCTCTAACCATAACACTAACCCTAACCCTAACCCCTAACCCTAACCTTAACCCCTAAGCCTAACCCTAACCCTAACCCAAACCTAACCCAATCCCTAACCCTAACCCCTAACCCTCTAACCTTAACCCTAACCCTAACCCTAACCTTAAACCCTGACCCTAACCCTTAAAGTGACCCCACTCCCGGGCCCCATACGTAGTTCTCTTAAGGAACTACGTATCTTATTGTACCTAACCCTAACCTAACCTAACCTAACCCTAACCCTAAACCTAACCCTAACCTTAACCTTAAGCCTAACCCTAACCTTCTAACCATAACACTAACCCTAACTTTAACCTAGAGCCTAACCCTAAGTCTAACCCTAACCCTCCTAACCTAACCCTAACCCCTAACCCTAACCTTAACCCTAACCGTAACCCTAACCCTAAATTTAACCTAAAGCCTAACCCTAAACCTCTAACCCTAACCCTTACCCCTAACCCTAAACCCTAACTTTAACCCTAACCTCGAACCCTAACCCTCTAACCATAATACTAATCCTAACCCTAACCTCTAACCCCTAACCCTAACCTTAACCCTAACCCTAACCCTAACCCCTTACCCTAACCCTCGAACGTTAACCCTAACCTTAACCTTAGGCCTAACCCTAAACCGTTTAAACATAACACTAACCCTAACCTTAACTTAAAGCCTAACCCTAACCCTAAACCTCTAACCATAACACTAACCCTAACCCTTACCCCTAACCCTAACCCTCTAACCTAAACCCTAACCCTAACCCCTAACCCTAACCCTAAACCTCTAACCCTAACCCTAACCCTAACAGTAAACCCTAACCCTGACCCTAACCCCTAACCCCAACCCTAAACCCTAACCCTTAAAGTGACTGCACTTTGTAGTTCTCTCAAGGAATTACGTATCTTATTGTACCTAACCCTAACCTAACCCTAACCCTAACCCTAACCCTAACCCTAACCCTAACCCTAACCTTAAGCCTAACCCTAACCCTAAACCTCTAACCACAACACTATCACTAACCCTTAAGCCTAACCCCAACCCTCTAACCATAATACTAACCCTAACCCCTAACCCTAACCCTAACCCTAACTCTAACCCTCACTCTAACCTAACCATAACACTTACCCTAACCCTTACCCCTAACCCTAACCCTAACCCCAACCCTCTAACCATAACACTAACCCTAACCCTAACCCCTAACCCTAACCCCAACCCTCTAACCATAACACTATCCCTAACCCTAACCTTAACCCCTAAGCCTAACCCTAACCCTAACCCAAACCTAACCCAATCCCTAACCCTAACCCCTAACCCCTAACCCTCTAACCTTAACCCTAACCCTCACCCTAAACCTCTAACCCCGACCCTAACCCTAACCCCTAACCCTCTAACCCTAACCCCTAACCCTAACCCTAACCCTAAACCTCTAACCCCGACCCTAACCCTAACCCCTAACCCTAACCCTAACCCCAACCCTAAACCCTAACCCTAACCCTTAAAGTGACTGCACTTCGTAGTTCTCTCAAGGAATTACGTATCTTATTGTACCTAACCCTAACCTAACCTGACCCTAACCCTAACCTTAACCTTAAGCCTAACCCTAACCCTAACCCTCTAACCACAACACTATCACTAACCCTTACCCCTAACCCCAACCCTCTAACCATAATACTAACCCTAACCCCTAACCCTAACCCAACCCTCTAACCATAACACTAACCCTAACCCTAACCCCTAACCCTAACCTTAACCCCTAAGCCTAACCCTAACCCAAACCTAACCTAATCCCTAACCCTAACCCCTAACCCTCTAACATTAACCCTAACCCTAACCCTAACCCTAACTTTAAACCCTAACCCTAACCCTTAAAGTGACCCCACTCCCGGGCCCCATACGTAGTTCTCTTAAGGAACTACGTATCTTATTGTACCTAACCCTAACCTAACCTAACCCTAACCCTAAACCTAACCCTAACCCTAACCTTAACCTTAAGCCTAACCCTAACCCTCTAACCATAACACTAACCCTAATTTTAACCTAAAGCCTAACCCTAACTCTAACCCTAACCCTCCTAACCTAACCCTAACCCCTAACCCTAACCTTAACCCTAACCGTAACCCTAACCCTAAACTTAACCTAAAGCCTAACCCTACACCTCTAACCATAACCCTAACCCTAACCCTTACCCCTAACCCTAAACCCTAACTTTAACCCTAACCCCGAACCCTAACCCTCTAACCATAATACTAATCCTAACCCTAACCCCTAACCTTAACCCTAACCCTAACCCTAACCCCTTACCCTAACCTTCGAACGTTAACCCTAACCTTAACCTTAGGCCTAACCCTAAACCGTTTAAACATAACACTAACCCTAACCTTAACCTAAAGCCTAACCCTAACCCTAAACCTCTAACCATAACACTAACCCTAACCCTTACCCCTAACCCTAACCCTAACCCTCTAACCTTAACCCTGACCCTAACCCCTGACCCTAACCCTAAACCTCTAACCCTAACCCTAAACCTAACAGTAAACCCAAACCCTGACCCTAACCCCTAACCCCAACCTTCGAACGTTAACCCTAACCTTAACCTTAGGCCTAACCCTAAACCGTTTAAACATAACACTAACCCTAACCTTAACCTAAAGCCTAACCCTAACCCTAAACCTCTAACCATAACACTAACCCTAACCCTTACCCCTAACCCTAACCCTAACCTTAAACCCTGACCCTAACCCTTAAAGTGACCCCACTCCCGGGCCCCATACGTAGTTCTCTTAAGGAACTACGTATCTTATTGTACCTAACCCTAACCTAACCTAACCCTAACCCTAAACCTAACCCTAACCTTAACCTTAAGCCTAACCCTAACCCTCTAACCATAACACTAACCCTAACTTTAACCTAGAGCCTAACCCTAAGTCTAACCCTAACCCTCCTAACCTAACCCTAACCCCTAACCCTAACCTTAACCCTAACCGTAACCCTAACCCTAAACTTAACCTAAAGCCTAACCCTAAACCTCTAACCCTAACCCTTACCCCTAACCCTAAACCCTGACTTTAACCCTAACCTCGAACCCTAACCCTCTAACCATAATACTAATCCTAACCCTAACCTCTAACCCCTAACCCTAACCTTAACCCTAACCCTAACCCTAACCCCTTACCCTAACCCTCGAACGTTAACCCTAACCTTAACCTTAGGCCTAACCCTAAACCGTTTAAACATAACACTAACCCTAACCTTAACCTAAAGCCTAACCCTAACCCTAAACCTCTAACCATAACACTAACCCTAACCCTTACCCCTAACCCTAACCCTCTAACCTAAACCCTAACCCTAACCCCTAACCCTAACCCTAAACCTCTAACCCTAACCCTAACAGTAAACCCTAACCCTGACCCTAACCCCTAACCCTAACCGTAACCCCAACCCTAAACCCTAACCCTTAAAGTGACTGCACTTTGTAGTTCTCTCAAGGAATTACGTATCTTATTGTACCTAACCCTAACCTAACCTAACCCTAACCCTAACCCTAACCTTAACCTTAAGCCTAACCCTAACCCTAAACCTCTAACCACAACACTATCACTAACCCTTAAGCCTAACCCCAACCCTCTAACCATAATACTAACCCTAACCCCTAACCCTAACCCTAACCCTAACTCTAACCCTCACTCTAACCTAACCATAACACTTACCCTAACCCTTACCCCTAACCCTAACCCTAACCCCAACCCTCTAACCATAACACTAACCCTAACCCTAACCCCTAACCCTAACCCCAACCCTCTAACCATAACACTATCCCTAACCCTAACCTTAACCCCTAAGCCTAACCCTAACCCTAACCCAAACCTAACCCAATCCCTAACCCTAACCCCTAACCCTCTAACCTTAACCCTAACCCTAAACCTCTAACCCCGACCCTAACCCTAACCCCTAACCCTCTAACCCTAACCCCTAACCCTAACCCTAAACCTCTAACCCCGACCCTAACCCTAACCCCTAACCCTAACCCTAACCCCAACCCTAAACCCTAACCCTAACCCTTAAAGTGACTGCACTTCGTAGTTCTCTCAAGGAATTACGTATCTTATTGTACCTAACCCTAACCTAACCTGACCCTAACCCTAACCTTAACCTTAAGCCTAACCCTAACCCTAACCCTAACCCTAACCCTCTAACCACAACACTATCACTAACCCTTACCCCTAACCCCAACCCTCTAACCATAATACTAACCCTAACCCCTAACCCTAACCCAACCCTCTAACCATAACACTAACCCTAACCCTAACCCCTAACCCTAACCTTAACCCCTAAGCCTAACCCTAACCCTAACCCTAACCCTAACCCTCTAACCACAACACTATCACTAACCCTTACCCCTAACCCCAACCCTCTAACCATAATACTAACCCTAACCCCTAACCCTAACCCAACCCTCTAACCATAACACTAACCCTAACCCTAACCCCTAACCCTAACCTTAACCCCTAAGCCTAACCCTAACCCAAACCTAACCTAATCCCTAACCCTAACCCCTAACCCTCTAACATTAACCCTAACCCTAACCCTAACCCTAACCTTAAACCCTAACCCTAACCCTTAAAGTGACCCCACTCCCGGGCCCCATACGTAGTTCTCTTAAGGAACTACGTATCTTATTGTACCTAACCCTAACCTAACCTAACCCTAACCCTAAACCTAACCCTAACCCTAACCTTAACCTTAAGCCTAACCCTAACCCTCTAACCATAACACTAACCCTAATTTTAACCTAAAGCCTAACCCTAACTCTAACCCTAACCCTCCTAACCTAACCCTAACCCCTAACCCTAACCTTAACCCTAACCGTAACCCTAACCCTAAACTTAACCTAAAGCCTAACCCTACACCTCTAACCATAACACTAACCCTAACCCTAACCCTTACCCCTAACCCTAAACCCTAACTTTAACCCTAACCCCGAACCCTAACCCTCTAACCATAATATTAATCCTAACCCTAACCCCTAACCCTAACCTTAACCCTAACCCTAACCCTAACCCCTTACCCTAACCTTCGAACGTTAACCCTAACCTTAACCTTAGGCCTAACCCTAAACCGTTTAAACATAACACTAACCCTAACCTTAACCTAAAGCCTAACCCTAACCCTAAACCTCTAACCATAACACTAACCCTAACCCTTACCCCTAACCCTAACCCTAACCCTCTAACCTTAACCCTGACCCTAACCCCTAACCCTAACCCTAAACCTCTAACCCTAACCCTAAACCTAACAGTAAACCCAAACCCTGACCCTAACCCCTAACCCTAACCTTCGAACGTTAACCCTAACCTTAACCTTAGGCCTAACCCTAAACCGTTTAAACATAACACTAACCCTAACCTTAACCTTAAGCCTAACCCTAACCCTAAACCTCTAACCATAACACTAACCCTAACCCTTACCCCTAACCCTAACCCTAACCCTCTAACCTTAACCCTGACCCTAACCCCTAACCCTAACCCTAAACCTCTAACCCTAACCCTAACCCTAACAGTAAACCCAAACCCTGACCCTAACCCCTAACCCTAACCCTAACCCCAACCCTAAACCCTAACCCTAACCCTTAAAGTGACTGCACTTCGTAGTTCTCTCAAGGAATTACGTATCTTATTGTACCTAACCCTAACCTAACCTAACCCTAACCCTAACCTTAACCTTAAGCCTAACCTTAACCCTAAACCTCTAACCACAACACTATCACTAACCCTTACCCCTAACCCCAACCCTCTAACCATAATACTAACCCTAACCCCTAACCCTAACCCTAACCCCAACCCTCTAACCATAACACTAACCCTAACCCTAACCCCTAACCCTAACCTTAACCCCTAAGCCTAACCCTAACCCTAACCCAAACCTAACCCAATCCCTAACCCTAACCCTAACCCTAACCTTAAACCCTGACCCTAACCCTTAAAGTGACCCCACTCCCGGGCCCCATACGTAGTTCTCTTAAGGAACTACGTATCTTATTGTACCTAACCCTAACCTAACCTAACCCTAACCCTAAACCTAACCCTAACCTTAACCTTAAGCCTAACCCTAACCCTAACCCTCTAACCATAACACTAACCCTAACTTTAACCTAGAGCCTAACCCTAAGTCTAACCCTAACCCTCCTAACCTAACCCTAACCCCTAACCCTAACCTTAACCCTAACCGTAACCCTAACCCTAAACTTAACCTAAAGCCTAACCCTAAACCTCTAACCCTAACCCTTACCCCTAACCCTAAACCCTAACTTTAACCCTAACCTCGAACCCTAACCCTCTAACCATAATACTAATCCTAACCCTAACCTCTAACCCCTAACCCTAACCCTAACCTTAACCCTAACCCTAACCCTAACCCCTTACCCTAACCCTCGAACGTTAACCCTAACCTTAACCTTAGGCCAAACCCTAAACCGTTTAAACATAACACTAACCCTAACCTTAACTTAAAGCCTAACCCTAACCCTAAACCTCTAACCATAACACTAACCCTAACCCTTACCCCTAACCCTAACCCTCTAACCTAAACCTTAACCCTAACCCCTAACCCTAACCCTAAACCTCTAACCCTAACCCTAACCCTAACAGTAAACCCTAACCCTGACCCTAACCCCTAACCCTAACCCTAACCCCAACCCTAAACCCTAACCCTTAAAGTGACTGCACTTTGTAGTTCTCTCAAGGAATTACGTATCTTATTGTACCTAACCCTAACCTAACCTAACCTAACCCTAACCCTAACCCTAACCTTAACCTTAAGCCTAACCCTAACCCTAAACCTCTAACCACAACACTATCACTAACCCTTAAGCCTAACCCCAACCCTCTAACCATAATACTAACCCTAACCCCTAACCCTAACCCTAACCCTAACTCTAACCCTCACTCTAACCTAACCATAACACTTACCCTAACCCTTACCCCTAACCCTAACCCTAACCCCAACCCTCTAACCATAACACTAACCCTAACCCTAACCACTAACCCTAACCCCAACCCTCTAACCATAACACTATCCCTAACCCTAACCTTAACCCCTAAGCCTAACCCTAACCCTAACCCAAACCTAACCCAATCCCTAACCCTAACCCCTAACCCTCTAACCTTAACCCTAACCCTAACCCTAAACCTCTAACCCCGACCCTAACCCTAACCCCTAACCCTCTAACCCTAACCCCTAACCCTAACCCTAACCCTAAACCTCTAACCCCGACCCTAACCCTAACCCCTAACCCTAACCCTAACCCCAACCCTAAACCCTAACCCTAACCCTTAAAGTGACTGCACTTCGTAGTTCTCTCAAGGAATTACGTATCTTAACCTAACCCTAACCTAACCTAACCCTAACCTTAAACTTAAGCCTAACCCTAACCCTCTAACCATAACACTAACCCTAATTTTAACCTAAAGCCTAACCCTAACTCTAACCCTAACCCTCCTAACCTAACCCTAACCCCTAACCCTAACCTTAACCCTAACCGTAACCCTAACCCTAAACTTAACCTAAAGCCTAACCCTACACCTCTAACCATAACACTAACCCTAACCCTAACCCTTACCCCTAACCCTAAACCCTAACTTTAACCCTAACCCCGAACCCTAACCCTCTAACCATAATACTAATCCTAACCCTAACCCCTAACCCTAACCTTAACCCTAACCCTAAACCTAACCCCTTACCCTAACCTTCGAACGTTAACCCTAACCTTAACCTTAGGCCTAACCCTAAACCGTTTAAACATAACACTAACCCTAACCTTAACCTAAAGCCTAACCCTAACCCTAAACCTCTAACCATAACACTAACCCTAACCCTTACCCCTAACCCTAACCCTAACCCTCTAACCTTAACCCTGACCCTAACCCCTAACCCTAACCCTAAACCTCTAACCCTAACCCTAAACCTAACAGTAAACCCAAACCCTGACCCTAACCCCTAACCCTAACCTTCGAACGTTAACCCTAACCTTAACCTTAGGCCTAACCCTAAACCGTTTAAACATAACACTAACCCTAACCTTAACCTTAAGCCTAACCCTAACCCTAAACCTCTAACCATAACACTAACCCTAACCCTTACCCCTAACCCTAACCCTAACCCTCTAACCTTAACCCTGACCCTAACCCCTAACCCTAACCCTAAACCTCTAACCCTAACCCTAACCCTAACAGTAAACCCAAACCCTGACCCTAACCCCTAACCCTAACCCTAACCCCAACCCTAAACCCTAACCCTAACCCTTAAAGTGACTGCACTTCGTAGTTCTCTCAAGGAATTACGTATCTTATTGTACCTAACCCTAACCTAACCTAACCCTAACCCTAACCTTAACCTTAAGCCTAACCTTAACCCTAAACCTCTAACCACAACACTATCACTAACCCTTACCCCTAACCCCAACCCTCTAACCATAATACTAACCCTAACCCCTAACCCTAACCCTAACCCCAACCCTCTAACCATAACACTAACCCTAACCCTAACCCCTAACCCTAACCTTAACCCCTAAGCCTAACCCTAACCCGAACCCAAACCTAACCCAATCCCTAACCCTAACCCCTAACCCTCTAACCTTAACCCTAACCCTAACCCTAACCTTAAACCCTGACCCTAACCCTTAAAGTGACCCCACTCCCGGGCCCCATACGTAGTTCTCTTAAGGAACTACGTATCTTATTGTACCTAACCCTAACCTAACCTAACCCTAACCCTAAACCTAACCCTAACCTTAACCTTAAGCCTAACCCTAACCCTCTAACCATAACACTAACCCTAACTTTAACCTAGAGCCTAACCCTAAGTCTAACCCTAACCCTCCTAACCTAACCCTAACCCCTAACCCTAACCTTAACCCTAACCGTAACCCTAACCCTAAACTTAACCTAAAGCCTAACCCTAAACCTCTAACCCTAACCCTTACCCCTAACCCTAAACCCTAACTTTAACCCTAACCTCGAACCCTAACCCTCTAACCATAATACTAATCCTAACCCTAACCTCTAACCCCTAACCCTAACCCTAACCTTAACCCTAACCCTAACCCTAACCCCTTACCCTAACCCTCGAACGTTAACCCTAACCTTAACCTTAGGCCAAACCCTAAACCGTTTAAACATAACACTAACCCTAACCTTAACTTAAAGCCTAACCCTAACCCTAAACCTCTAACCATAACACTAACCCTAACCCTTACCCCTAACCCTAACCCTCTAACCTAAACCTTAACCCTAACCCCTAACCCTAACCCTAAACCTCTAACCCTAACCCTAACCCTAACAGTAAACCCTAACCCTGACCCTAACCCCTAACCCTAACCCTAACCCCAACCCTAAACCCTAACCCTTAAAGTGACTGCACTTTGTAGTTCTCTCAAGGAATTACGTATCTTATTGTACCTAACCCTAACCTAACCTAACCTAACCCTAACCCTAACCCTAACCTTAACCTTAAGCCTAACCCTAACCCTAAACCTCTAACCACAACACTATCACTAACCCTTAAGCCTAACCCCAACCCTCTAACCATAATACTAACCCTAACCCCTAACCCTAACCCTAACCCTAACTCTAACCCTCACTCTAACCTAACCATAACACTTACCCTAACCCTTACCCCTAACCCTAACCCTAACCCCAACCCTCTAACCATAACACTAACCCTAACCCTAACCACTAACCCTAACCCCAACCCTCTAACCATAACACTTTCCCTAACCCTAACCTTAACCCCTAAGCCTAACCCTAACCCTAACCCAAACCTAACCCAATCCCTAACCCTAACCCCTAACCCTCTAACCTTAACCCTAACCCTAACCCTAAACCTCTAACCCCGACCCTAACCCTAACCCTCTAACCCTAACCCCTAACCCTAACCCTAAACCTCTAACCCCGACCCTAACCCTAACCCCTAACCCTAACCCTAACCCCAACCCTAAACCCTAACCCTAACCCTTAAAGTGACTGCACTTCGTAGTTCTCTCAAGGAATTACGTATCTTATTGTACCTAACCCTAACCTAACCTGACCCTAACCCTAACCTTAACCTTAAGCCTAACCCTAACCCTAACCCTCTAACCACAACACTATCACTAACCCTTACCCCTAACCCCAACCCTCTAACCATAATACTAACCCTAACCCCTAACCCTAACCCAACCCTCTAACCATAACACTAACCCTAACCCTAACCCCTAACCCTAACCTTAACCCCTAAGCCTAACCCTAACCCAAACCTAACCTAATCCCTAACCCTAACCCCTAACCCTCTAACATTAACCCTAACCCTAACCCTAACCCTAACCTTAAACCCTAACCCTATCCCTTAAAGTGACCCCACTCCCGGGCCCCATACGTAGTTCTCTTAAGGAACTACGTATCTTATTGTACCTAACCCTAACCTAACCTAACCCTAACCCTAAACCTAACCCTAACCTTAAACTTAAGCCTAACCCTAACCCTCTAACCATAACACTAACCCTAATTTTAACCTAAAGCCTAACCCTAACTCTAACCCTAACCCTCCTAACCTAACCCTAACCCCTAACCCTAACCTTAACCCTAACCGTAACCCTAACCCTAAACTTAACCTAAAGCCTAACCCTACACCTCTAACCATAACACTAACCCTAACCCTAACCCTTACCCCTAACCCTAAACCCTAACTTTAACCCTAACCCCGAACCCTAACCCTCTAACCATAATACTAATCCTAACCCTAACCCCTAACCCTAACCTTAACCCTAACCCTAAACCTAACCCCTTACCCTAACCTTCGAACGTTAACCCTAACCTTAACCTTAGGCCTAACCCTAAACCGTTTAAACATAACACTAACCCTAACCTTAACCTAAAGCCTAACCCTAACCCTAAACCTCTAACCATAACACTAACCCTAACCCTTACCCCTAACCCTAACCCTAACCCTCTAACCTTAACCCTGACCCTAACCCCTAACCCTAACCCTAAACCTCTAACCCTAACCCTAAACCTAACAGTAAACCCAAACCCTGACCCTAACCCCTAACCCTAACCTTCGAACGTTAACCCTAACCTTAACCTTAGGCCTAACCCTAAACCGTTTAAACATAACACTAACCCTAACCTTAACCTTAAGCCTAACCCTAACCCTAAACCTCTAACCATAACACTAACCCTAACCCTTACCCCTAACCCTAACCCTAACCCTCTAACCTTAACCCTGACCCTAACCCCTAACCCTAACCCTAAACCTCTAACCCTAACCCTAACCCTAACAGTAAACCCAAACCCTGACCCTAACCCCTAACCCTAACCCTAACCCCAACCCTAAACCCTAACCCTAACCCTTAAAGTGACTGCACTTCGTAGTTCTCTCAAGGAATTACGTATCTTATTGTACCTAACCCTAACCTAACCTAACCCTAACCCTAACCTTAACCTTAAGCCTAACCTTAACCCTAAACCTCTAACCACAACACTATCACTAACCCTTACCCCTAACCCCAACCCTCTAACCATAATACTAACCCTAACCCCTAACCCTAACCCTAACCCCAACCCTCTAACCATAACACTAACCCTAACCCTAACCCCTAACCCTAACCTTAACCCCTAAGCCTAACCCTAACCCTAACCCAAACCTAACCCAATCCCTAACCCTAACCCCTAACCCTCTAACCTTAACCCTAACCCTAACCCTAACCTTAAACCCTGACCCTAACCCTTAAAGTGACCCCACTCCCGGGCCCCATACGTAGTTCTCTTAAGGAACTACGTATCTTATTGTACCTAACCCTAACCTAACCTAACCCTAACCCTAAACCTAACCCTAACCTTAACCTTAAGCCTAACCCTAACCCTCTAACCATAACACTAACCCTAACTTTAACCTAGAGCCTAACCCTAAGTCTAACCCTAACCCTCCTAACCTAACCCTAACCCCTAACCCTAACCTTAACCCTAACCGTAACCCTAACCCTAAACTTAACCTAAAGCCTAACCCTAAACCTCTAACCCTAACCCTTACCCCTAACCCTAAACCCTAACTTTAACCCTAACCTCGAACCCTAACCCTCTAACCATAATACTAATCCTAACCCTAACCTCTAACCCCTAACCCTAACCTTAACCCTAACCCTAACCCTAACCCCTTACCCTAACCCTCGAACGTTAACCCTAACCTTAACCTTAGGCCTAACCCTAAACCGTTTAAACATAACACTAACCCTAACCTTAACCTAAAGCCTAACCCTAACCCTAAACCTCTAACCATAACACTAACCCTAACCCTTACCCCTAACCCTAACCCTCTAACCTAAACCCTAACCCTAACCCCTAACCCTAACCCTAAACCTCTAACCCTAACCCTAACAGTAAACCCTAACCCTGACCCTAACCCCTAACCCTAACCCTAACCCCAACCCTAAACCCTAACCCTTAAAGTGACTGCACTTTGTAGTTCTCTCAAGGAATTACGTATCTTATTGTACCTAACCCTAACCTAACCTAACCCTAACCCTAACCCTAACCTTAACCTTAAGCCTAACCCTAACCCTAAACCTCTAACCACAACACTATCACTAACCCTAACCCCTAACCCTAACCCTAACTCTAACCCTCACTCTAACCTAACCATAACACTTACCCTAACCCTTACCCCTAACCCTAACCCTAACCCCAACCCTCTAACCATAACACTAACCCTAACCCTAACCCCTAACCCTAACCCCAACCCTCTAACCATAACACTATCCCTAACCCTAACCTTAACCCCTAACCCTAAATCTAACCCTAAATCCTAACCCTAACCTTAACCCTAAACCAATCCCTAACCCTAACCTCTAACCCTAACCCTCTAACCTTAACCCTAACCCTAACCTTAAGCCTAACCCTAACCCTAAACCTCTAACAATAACACTAACCCTAACCCTTACCCCTAACCCTAACCCCAACCCTCTAACCATAACACTATCCCTAAACCTAACCCCTAACCCTAAGCCAACTCTACCCCTCACTCTAACCTAACCCTAACCCTAACCTTAATCCCTAACCCTAACTCTAACCCTAAATCCTAACCCTAACCCTAACCCCCCCCCCCCCAAATCTTCTAATCCCTAAACCTTTCCTTTTCTTTCCCCTACCACAACCCTTCTGATTTAGGTGAATTGTCCTTACTTACTAATTTTTTTTGTGTACCCCCAGGATGGTGTAGAGGTAACATCAATGCCTACCAACTGGAGATTGAGGGTTCAAACCCCAACAGGGCCACATCTATTTTAAACAGTGTTTTAATCCCAACAACCTCAAATTTGTGTCATCCTACAGCCACAACCCAGGGGCTGTAGTTTAATGCTGTAAAAACAACTTTCACAATCAATCAAGCAGGGTTCGTGTCCCGCTCAGGGCATGCCCCATTACCTCCATCATCCCTCCAAAGTATCAGTGGAGTGTTTTTATTGTGGTCCTAGTTTTTTATTATTATTATATCTCATTACCCTTTTTTTTTTAGCTCTTTCCTGCTCCCTTTTCTCTTTATGAGAATGATTTTTAAATTTTAACATCCAGTTTATCCCACTCCCCCAGGTTTTCCTGATTCCCCTAACTTTTATCTCCCCTTCCCCTAATTTTAATTGATTTTAATGGATTTTAATCCTTTTAAACCTTGATTTTTTGTATGGCATTTTAAGGTGACCCCACTCCCGGGCCCCATGCGCCAGTGCACTTCGTAGTTCCTTTCAAGGAACCCCCACCCTAAACCCTAACCCTAAACCTAAACCCTACCCCTAAACCCTAAACCCTAAACCCTAAACCCTAAACCTTAAACACTCACCCTAACCCTAAACCCTAACCCTAACCCCTAACCCCTAACCCTAACCTTAACCCCTAAGCCTAACCCTAACCCTAACCCAAACCTAACCCAATCCCTAACCCTAACCCCTAACCCTCTAACCTTAACCCTAACCCCTAACCCTAACCCTAAACTTGTAACCCTGACCCTAACCCTAACCCCTAACCGTAACCCTAACCCCTAACCCTAACCCTAACCCTAACCCTTAAAGTGACCCCACTCCCAGGCCCCATGTGCCAGTGTACGTCGTAGTTCCTTTAAGTAACTACATATCTTACTGTACCTAACCCTAAGCCCTAAACCCTAACACTAACGCTAATTTCTAACCCTAACCCTCTGACCGTAACCCTAACCCTAATCCTAACCCTAAACCTCTCCCTAACCCTAACCCTAACCCTAACCCCTAACCCCTAACCCTAACCTTAGCTCCAACCCTAAATCCTACCCTAACCTTAACCCCTAACCCAAACCTAACCCTAACCCAATCCCTAACCCTAACCCTAACCCTAACCCTAACCCTCTAAACTTAAGTCTAACCCTAATCCGAACCTTAAACCTAACCCTAACCCTCTAACCATAACACTATCCCTAACCCTAACCCCTAACCCTAAGCCAACTCTACCCCTCACTCTAACCTAACCCTTACCCCTAACCCTAACCCCAACCCTCTAACCATAACACTATCCCTAACCCTAACCTTAACCCCTAACCCTAAATCTAACCCTAAATCCTAACCCTAACCTTAACCCTAAACCAATCCCTAACCCTAACCCCTTACCCTAACCCTCTAACCTTAACCCTAACCCTAACCTTCAGCCTAACCCTAACCCTAAACCTCTAACAATAACAATAACCCTAACCCTAACCCTAACCCTAACCCCAACCCTCTAACCATAACACTATCCCTAACCCTAACCCTAACCCTAAACCTCTAACCCTAACCCTAACCCTAACAGTAAACCCTAACCCTGACCCTAACCCCTAACCCTAACCCTAACCCCAACCCTAAACCCCAACCCTAACCCTTAAAGTGACTGCACTTCGTAGTTCTCTCAAGGAATTACTAACCCTAACCCTAACCCCTAAACCTAACCCTCTAACCTTAATCCTAACCCTAACCTTAAGCCTAACCCTAACCCTAACCCTCTAACCATAACACTAACCCTAACCCTTACCCCCAACACTTAACCCTAACCCTTACTCTAACCTTAACCTAAAGCCTAACCCTAACCCTAAACCTCTAATCATAACACTAACCCTAACCCTTACCCCTAACCCAAACCCCATACCCTCTAACCATAACACTAACCCTAACCCTAACCCTAACCCTCACTCTAACCTAACCCTAACCCTAACCCTAAATCCTAACCCTATCCATAAACCCCAGCCCTAACCGTAATCTCTAACCCTAACCCTCTAACCTTAACCCTAACCCTAACCCTAACGGTACCCCTTAACCCTAACCTTAACCTAAAGCTTAACCCTAACCCTCTAACCATAACACTCCCTAACCCTAACCCTTACCCCCAACCCTTAACCCTAACCCCAACTCTAACCCTAACCCTCCTAACCTAACCCTAACCCCAAACCCTAACCCTAACCTTAACTCTAACCCTAAATCCTAACCCTAACCTTAACCCTAACCCAAACCTAACCCTAAATATTTTAATTGTTCTTTACCCAGAAGGGACCCTAAATTTATCATAGCACTAATTTGTTGTTTATTATTGTTATTTTAGTTATTTATTTATTTATTTATTTATTTAAATGTTTATTTGTATGTAAACAAACATATGAATACCTTTTTTTCTTTCCAGCTGTTTCTTTCCCTAGCCTCAAACACCCATCCCCCCTCTTTCCCTAAACCCTAACCCCTGATTTCTCTAACCCTAAACCCCCAAACCCCCCCCCCCCCCCCCTTCCCCAATTCCAAAACTTTTCCTTGTCTTTCCCTTCACCCCAGTCCCTCTGAATGGGTTTAGAGATTTTCCCAGTGCCAGTGTACCCCCAGGATGGTGCAGAGGTAATATCGGTGGCTTTCAGCCTGAGCTCAAGGGTTCAAACCCAAGCTGGACCACATGTCTTTTAGACATTCCTTTAATCCGAGGTTTCCATTATAACTGCATCTCCCCGCAATCACCACCAAGAAGTAATAGCTAAATGCTTTAAACACGGGCTTCGCAGCCAGGGGAACAGGGTTCGGGTCCCGCTCTCTACATTCCCCATCCTCCCCAAACATCTGTAGAGTGTTTATATTGTGGACAGTATTAACTATTATTCTAATCCAAACCAAAAAAAAAAAAATTTTCAGCTTTTTCCTGCTCCGCTTTCTTCTTATGGGAGTGCTTTTTAAATTTTTAAACATCCATTTTACCTGACTTCCCCCAGTTTTTCCTCATTCCCCTAACTTCTCCTTCCCCTTCCCCTAATTCTAATTGATTCTAATTGATTTTATTCATCTTTAAACTCCTAAATTTATGGCATTTTAAGGTGACCCCACTCCCGGGCCCCATGCGCCAGTGCACTTCGTAGTTCCTCCCAAGGAACTACGTACCTTACTATACCTAACCCTAACCCCTTACCCTAACCCCCTTACGTTAACCCTAACCTTAACCTTAAGCCTAACCCTAACCCTCTAACCATAACACTAACCCTAACCCTTACCCCTAACCCTAACCCCAACCCTATAGCCATAACACTAACCCTAACCCCTAACCCAATCCCTAACCCTAACCCCTAACCCTCTAACCTTAACCCTAACCCTAACCCTAACCTTAAACCCTAACCCTAACCCTTAAAGTGACCCCACTCCCGGGCCCCATACGTAGTTCTCTTAAGGAACTACGTATCTTATTGTACCTAACCCTAACCTAACCTAACCCTAAACCTAACCCTAACTTTAACCTAAAGCCTAACCCTAACTCTAACCCTAACCCTCCTAACCTAACCCTAACCCCTAACCCTAACCTTAACCCTAACCGTAACCCTAACCCTAAACTTAACCTAAAGCCTAACCCTAAACCTCTAACCATAACACTAACCCTAACCCTAACCCTTACTCCTAACCCTAAACCCTAACTTTAACCCTAACCCCGAACACTAACCCTCTAACCATAATACTAATCCTAACCCTAACCCCTAACCCCTAACCCTAACCTTAACCCTAACCCTAACCCTAACCCCTTACCCTAACCCTCGAACGTTAACCCTAACCTTAACCTTAGGCCTAACCCTAAACCGTTTAAACATAACACTAACCCTAACCTTAACCTAAAGCCTAACCCTAACCCTAAACCTCTAACCATAACCCTAACCATAACCCTCTAACCTTAACACTGACCCTAACCCCTAACCCTAACCCTAACCTTAAATCCTAACCCTAACCCTTAAAGTGACCCCACTCCCGGGCCCCATACGTAGTTCTCTTAAGGAACTACGTATCTTATTGTACCTAACCCTCCTAACCTAACCCTAACCCCTAACCCTAACCTTAACCCTAACCGTAACCCTAACCCTAAACCTAAACTTAACCTAAAGCCTAACCCTAAACCCTAACTTTAACCCGAACCCCGAACCCTAACCCTCTAACCATAATACTAATCCTAACCCTAACCCCTAACCCCTAACCCTAACCTTAACCCTAACCCTAACCCTAACCCCTTACCCTAACCTTCGAACGTTAACCCTAACCTTAACCTTAGGCCTAACCCTAAACCGTTTAAACATAACACTAACCCTAACCTTAACCTAAAGCTTAACTCTAACCCTAAACCTCTAACCGTAACACTAACCCTAACCCTTACCCCTAACCCTAACCCTAACCCTCTAACCTTAACACTGACCCTAACCCCTAACCCTAACCCTAAACCTCTAACCCTAACCCTAACCCTAACAGTAAACCCTAACCCTGACCCTAACCCCTAACCCTAACCCTAACCCCAACCCTAAACCCCAACCCTAACCCTTAAAGTGACTGCACTTCGTAGTTCTCTCAAGGAATTACGTATCTTATTGTACCTAACCCTAACCTAACCTAACCCTAACCCTAACCTTAAGCCTAACCCTAACCCTAAACCTCTAACCACAACACTATCACTAACCCTTACCCCTAACCCCAACCCTCTAACCTTAATACTAACCCTAACCCCTAAGCCTAACCCTAACCCCAACCCTCTAACCATAACACTAACCCTAACCCTAACCCCTAACCCTAACCTTAACCCCTAAGCCTAACCCTAACCCTAACCCAAACCTAACCCAATCCCTAACCCTAACCCCTAACCCTCTAACCTTAACCCTAACCCTAACCCTAACCTTAAACCCTAACCCTTAAAGTGACCCCACTCCCGGGCCCCATACGTAGTTCTCTTAAGGAACTACGTATCTTATTGTACCTAACCCTAACTTTAACCTAACCCTAACCCTAAACCTAGCCCTAACCTTAACCTTAAGCCTAACCCTAACCCTCTAACCCTAACTCTAACCCTAACCCTCCTAACCTAACCCTAACCCCTAACCCTAACCTTAACCCTAACCGTAACCCTAACCCTAAACTTAACCTAAAGCCTAACCCTAAACCTCTAACCATAACACTAACCCTAACCCTAACCCTTACCCCTAACCCTAAACCCTAACTTTAACCCTAACCCCGAACCCTAACCCTCTAACCATAATACTAATCCTAACCCTAACCCCTAACCCCTTACCCTAACCCTCGAACGTTAATCCTAACCTTAACCTTAGGCCTAACCCTAAACCGTTTAAACATAACACTAACCCTAACCTTAACCTAAAGCCTAACCCTAACCCTAAACCTCTAACCATAACACTAACCCTGACCCTTACCCCTAACCCTAACCCTCTAACCTTAACCCTAACCCTAACCCCTAACCCTAACCCTAAACCTTTAACCCTAACCCTAACCCTAACAGTAAACCCTAACCCTGACCCTAACCCCTAACCCTAACCCTAACCCCAACCCTAAACCCTAACCCTAACCCTTAAAGTGACTGCACTTTGTAGTTCTCTCAAGGAATTATGTATCTTATTGTACCTAACCCTAACCTTAACCTTAAGCCTAACCCTAACCCTAACCCTAAACCACTAACCACAACACTATCACTCACCCTTAAGCCTAACCCCAACCCTCTAACCATAATACTAACCCTAACCCCTAACCCTAACCCTAACCCTAACTCTAACCCTCACTCTAACCTAACCATAACACTTACCCTAACCCTTACCCCTAACCCTAACCCTAACCCCAACCCTCTAACCATAACACTAACCCTAACCCCTAACCCTAACCTTAACCCCTAAGCCTAACCCTAACCCTAACCCAAACTTAACCCAATCCCTAACCGTAACCCCTAACCCTCTAATCTTAACCCTAACCCTAACCCTAACCCTAAACCTCTAACCCCGACCCTAACCCTAACCCCTAACCCTCTAACCCTAACCCCTAACCCTAACCCTAAACCTCTAACCCCGACCCTAACCCTAACCCCTAACCCTAACCCTAACCCCTAACCCTAACCCTTAAAGTGACCCCACACCCGGGCCCCATGTGCCAGTGCACTTCGTAGTTCCTTTAAGTAACTACGAATCTTACTGTACCTAACCCTAAGCCCTAAACCCTAACACTAACACTAATCTCTAACCCTAACCCTCTGACCTTAACCCTAACCCTAATCCTAACCCTAAACCTCTAACCCTGATCCTAAACCTAACCCTAAACCCTAACCCCTAACCCAAAACCTAAGCCTAAGCCTAACCCCAACCCTCACTCTAACCTAACCCTAACCCTAACCCTAACCCTAACCTTAACCCCTAACCCTAAATCTAACCCTAAATCCTAACCCTAACCTTAACCCTAAACCAATCCCTAACCCTAACCCCTAACCCTAACCCTCTAACCATAACACTATCCCTAACCCTAACCCCTAACCCTAACCCTCTTACCATAACACTATCCCTAACCCTAACCCCTAAGCTTAAGCCAACTCTACCCCTCACTCTAACCTAACCCTTACCCCTAACCCTAACCCCAACCCTCTAACCATAACACTATCCCTAACCCTAACCTTAACCCCTAACCCTAAATCTAACCCTAAATCCTAACCCTAACCTTAACCCTAAACCAATCCCTAACCCTAACCCCTAACCCTAACCCTCTAACCTTAACCCTAACCCTAACCTTAAGCCTAACCCTAACCCTAAACCTCTAACAATAACAATAACCCTAACCCTTACCCCTAACCCCAACCCTCTAACCATAACACTATCCCTAACCCGAACCCCTAACCCTAAACCAACTCTACCCCTCACTCTCACCTAACCCTAACCCTAACCTTAATCCCTAACCCTCACTCTAACCCTAAATCCTAACCCTAACCCTAACCCTAACCCCCTGCCCCCCCCCAAACCTTCTAATCCCTAAACCTTTCCTTTTCTTTCCCCTACCACAACCCTTCTGATTTAGGTGAATTGTCCTTACTTACTAATTTTTTTTGTGTACCCCCAGGATGGTGTAGAGGTAACATCAATGCCTACCAACTGGAGATTGAGGGTTCAAACCCCAACAGGGCCACATCTATTTTAAACAGTGTTTTAATCCCAACAACCTCAAATTTGTGTCATCCTACAGCCACAACCCAGGGGCTGTAGTTTAACGCTGTAAAACAACTTTCACAATCAATCAAGCAGGGTTTGGGTCCCGCTCTGGGCATGCCCCATTACCTCCATCATCCCTCCAAAGTATCAGTGGAGTGTTTTTATTGTGGTCCTAGTTTTTTATTATTATTATATCTCATTACCCTTTTTTTTAGCGCTTTCCTGCTCCCTTTTCTCTTTATGAGAGTGCTTTTTAAATTTTAACATCCAGTTTATCCCACTCCCCCAGGTTTTCCTGATTCCCCTAACTTTTATCTCCCCTTCCCCTAATTTTAATTGATTTTAATGGATTTTAATCCTTTTAAACCTTGATTTTTTGTATGGCATTTTAAGGTGACCCCACTCCCGGGCCCCATGCGCAAGTGCACTTCGTAGTTCCTCTCATGGAACTACGTACCTTACTGTACCTAACCCTAACCCCTAACCGTAACCCTCTAATCTTAACCCTAACCCTTACCCCTAACCCTAACCCTGACCCTAAACCCTAACCCTAACCCTAACCTAACCCTAATCTCTAACCCTAACCCTCTAACCTTAACCGTAACCCTATCCCTAACCCTAACCCTAAACCTCTAAACCTGATCCTAACCCTAACCCTAACCCTAAACCCAAACCCCATACCCTCTAACCATAACACTAACCCTAACCCTAACCCTAACCCTAACCCTCACTCTAACCTAACCCTAACCCTAACCCTAAATCCTAACCCTATCCATAAACCCCAACCCTAACCGTAATCTCTAACCCTAACCCTCTAACCTTAACCCTAACCCTAACGGTACCCCTTAACCCTAACCTTAACCTAAAGCCTAACCCTAACCCTAAACCTCTAACCATAACACTCCCTAACCCTAACCCTAACCCTAACCCTAACCCTAACGGTACCCCTTAACCCTAACCTTAACCCTAACCCTAACCCCTTACCCTAACCTTCGAACGTTAACCTTAACCTTAACCTTAGGCCTAACCCTAAACCGTTTAAACATAACACTAACCCTAACCTTAACCTAAAGCCTAACCCTAACCCTAAACCTCTAACCATAACACTAACCCTAACCCTTACCCCTAACCCTAACCCTAACCCTCTAACCTTAACCCTGACGCTAACCCCTAACCCTAACCCTAAACCTCTAACCCTAACCCTAAACCTAACAGTAAACCCAAACCCTGACCCTAACCCCTAACCCTAACCTTCGAACGTTAACCCTAACCTTAACCTTAGGCCTAACCCTAAACCGTTTAAACATAACACTAACCCTAACCTTAACCTAAAGCCTAACCCTAACCCTAAAC
>NC_090779.1:5495000-5502500 GCF_040054535.1 Antennarius striatus | reverse complement strand
AAACCCTAAACCTAACCCTTAAAGTGACCCCACTCCCGGGCCCCATACGTAGTTCTCTTAAGGAACTACGTATCTTATTGTACCTAACCCTAACCTAACCTAACCCTAACCCTAAACCTAACCCTAACCTTAACCTTAAGCCTAACCCTAACCCTCTAACCATAACACTAACCCTAACTTTAACCTAGAGCCTAACCCTAAGTCTAACCCTAACCCTCCTAACCTAACCCTAACCCCTAACCCTAACCTTAACCCTAACCGTAACCCTAACCCTAAACTTAACCTAAAGCCTAACCCTAAACCTCTAACCCTAACCCTTACCCCTAACCCTAAACCCTAACTTTAACCCTAACCTCGAACCCTAACCCTCTAACCATAACACTAATCCTAACCCTAACCTCTAACCCCTAACCCTAACCTTAACCCTAACCCTAACCCTAACCCCTTACCCTAACCCTCGAACGTTAACCCTAACCTTAACCTTAGGCCTAACCCTAAACCGTTTAAACATAACACTAACCCTAACCTTAACCTAAAGCCTAACCCTAAACCTCTAACCATAACACTAACCCTAACCCTTACCCCTAACCCTAACCCTCTAACCTAAACCCTAACCCTAACCCCTAACCCTAACCGTAAACCTCTAACCCTAACCCTAACCCTAACAGTAAACCCTAACCCTGACCCTAACCCCTAACCCTAACCCTAACCCCAACCCTAAACCCTAACCCTTAAAGTGACTGCACTTTGTAGTTCTCTCAAGGAATTACGTATCTTATTGTACCTAACCCTAACCTAACCTAACCCTAACCCTAACCTTAACCTTAAGCCTAACCCTAACCCTAAACCTCTAACCACAAAACTATCACTAACCCTTAAGCCTAACCCCAACCCTCTAACCATAATACTAACCCTAACCCCTAACCCTAACCCTAACCCTAACTTTAACCCTCACTCTAACCTAACCATAACACTTACCCTAACCCTTACCCCTAACCCTAACCCTAACCCCAACCCTCTAACCATAACACTAACCCTAACCCTAACCCCTAACCCTAACCCCAACCCTCTAACCATAACACTATCCCTAACCCTAACCTTAACCCCTAACCCTAAATCTAACCCTAAATCCTAACCCTAACCTTAGCCCTAAACCAATCCCTAACCCTAACCCCTAACCCTAACCCTCTAACCTTAACCCTAACCCTAACCTTAAGCCTAACGCTAACCCTAAACCTCTAACAATAACACTAACCCTAACCCTTACCCTAACCTTAACCTTAAGCCTAACCCTAACCCTCTAACCATAACACTAACCCTAACTTTAACCTAAAGCCTAACCCTAAGTCTAACCCTAACCCTCCTAACCTAACCCTAACCCCTAACCCTAACCTTAACCCTAACCGTAACCCTAACCCTAACCTAAAGCCTAACCCTAAACCTCTAACCCTAACCCTTACCCCTAACCCTAAACCCTAACTTTAACCCTAACCTCGAACCCTAACCCTCTAACCATAATACTAATCCTAACCCTAACCTCTAACCCCTAACCCTAACCTTAACCCTAACCCTAACCCTAACCCCTTACCCTAACCCTCGAACGTTAACCCTAACCTTAACCTTAGGCCTAACCCTAAACCGTTTAAACATAACACTAACCCTAACCTTAACCTAAAGCCTAACCCTAACCCTAAACCTCTAACCATAACACTAACCCTAACCCTTACCCCTAACCCTAACCCTCTAACCTAAACCCTAACCCTAACCCCTAACCCTAACCGTAAACCTCTAACCCTAACCCTAACCCTAACAGTAAACCCTAACCCTGACCCTAACCCCTAACCCTAACCCTAACCCCAACCCTAAACCCTAACCCTAACCCTTAAAGTGACTGCACTTTGTAGTTCTCTCAAGGAATTACGTATCTTATTGTACCTAACCCTAACCTAACCTAACCCTAACCCTAACCTTAACCTTAAGCCTAACCCTAACCCTAAACCTCTAACCACAACACTATCACTAACCCTTAAGCCTAACCCCAACCCTCTAACCATAATACTAACCCTAACCCCTTACCCTAACCCTAACCCTAACCCTAACTCTATCCCTCACTCTAACCTAACCATAACACTTACCCTAACCCTTACCCCTAACCCTAACCCTAACCCCAACCCTCTAACCATAACACTAACCCTAACCCTAACCCCTATCCCTAACCTTAACCCCTAAGCCTAACCCTAACCCTAACCCAAACCTAACCCAATCCCTAACCCCTAACCCTCTAACCTTAACCCTAACCCTAACCCTAAACCTCTAACCCCGACCCTAACCCTAACCCCTAACCCTCTAACCCTAACCCCTAACCCTAACCCTAACCCTAAACCTCTAACCATAACACTAACCCTAACCCTTAGCCCTAACCCTAACCCTCTAACCTAAACCCTAACCCTAACCCCTAACCCTAACCGTAAACCTCTAACCCTAACCCTAACCCTAACAGTAAACCCTAACCCTGACCCTAACCCCTAACCCTAACCCTAACCCCAACCCTAAACCCTAACCCTAACCCTTAAAGTGACTGCACTTTGTAGTTCTCTCAAGGAATTACGTATCTTATTGTACCTAACCCTAACCTAATCTGACCCTAACCCTAACCTTAACCTTAAGCCTAACCCTAACCCTAAACCTCTAACCACAACACTATCACTAACCCTTACCCCTAACCCCAACCCTCTAACCATAATACTAACCCTAACCCCTAACCCTAACCCAACCCTCTAACCATAACACTAACCCTAACCCTAACCCCTAACCCTAACCTTAACCCCTAAGCCTAACCCTAACCCAAACCTAACCCAATCCCTAACCCTAACCCCTAACCCTCTAACATTAACCCTAACCCTAACCCTAACCTTAAACCCTAACCTTAACCCTTAAAGTGACCCCACTCCCGGGCCCCATACGTAGTTCTCTTAAGGAACTACGTATCTTATTGTACCTAACCCTAACCTAACCTAACCTAACCCTAACCCTAAACCTAACCCTAACCCTAACCTTAACCTTAAGCCTAACCCTAACCCTCTAACCATAACACTAACCCTAATTGTAACCTAAAGCCTAACCCTAACTCTAACCCTAACCCTCCTAACCTAACCCTAACCCCTAACCCTAACATTAACCCTAACCGTAACCCTAACCCTAAACTTAACCTAAAGCCTAACCCTACACCTCTAACCATAACACTAACCCTAACCCTAACCCTTACCCCTAACCCTAAACCCTATCTTTAACCCTAACCCCGAACCCTAACCCTCCAACCATAATACTAATCCTATCCCTAACCCCTAACCCTAACCTTAACCCTAACCCTAACCCTAACCCCTTACCCTAACCTTCGAACGTTAACCCTAACCTTAACCTTAGGCCTAACCCTAAACCGTTTAAACATAACACTAACCCTAACCTTAACCTAAAGCCTAACCCTAACCCTAAACCTCTAACCATAACACTAACCCTAACCCTTACCCCTAACCCTAACCCTAACCCTCTAACCTTAACCCTGACCCTAACCCCTAACCCTAACCCTAAATCTCTAACCCTAACCCTAACCCTAAACCTAACAGTAAACCCAAACCCTGACCCTAACCCCTAACCCTAACCTTCGAACGTTAACCCTAACCTTAACCTTAGGCCTAACCCTAAACCGTTTAAACATAACACTAACCCTAACCTTAACCTAAAGCCTAACCCTAACCCTAAACCTCTAACCATAACACTAACCCTAACCCTTACCCCTAACCCTAACCCTAACCCTCTAACCTTAACCCTGACCCTAACCCCTAACCCTAACCCTAAACCTCTAACCCTAACCCTAACCCTAACAGTAAACCCAAACCCTGACCCTAACCCCTAACCCTAACCCTAACCCTAACCCCAACCCTAAACCCTAACCCTAACCCTTAAAGTGACTGCACTTCGTAGTTCTCTCAAGGAATTACGTATCTTATTGTACCTAACCCTAACCTAACCTAACCCTAACCCTAACCTTAACCTTAAGCCTAACCTTAACCCTAAACCTCTAACCACAACACTATCACTAACCCTTACCCCTAACCCCAACCCTCTAACCATAATACTAACCCTAACCCCTAACCCTCTAACCATAACACTAACCCTAACCCTAACCCCTAACCCTAACCTTAACCCTAACCCTAACCCTAACCTTAAACCCTAACCCTAACCCTTAACCTTCGTCTGGTGTTAGCTTTCTGTTACCATTTCCGATGTTAACGGGTCGGTTTCGACCCGCGTTTTAAATCATCTCTAAAATACACTAAAAGCAATCATCTATCATCCAAATTGTTTCTCATCTCTTGGTTACATTGTTAGGCTTCCTTATCCATGAAAATATTAGTTTTAATATTTTTGGTGTGGGCCTCTGGGCCTTTTTTTTTTCAGTATAGCCCTCGATTTCAATTTTAAAAACTGGTAAAATGAGCCTCAAGAGAATCATGTAAATAAAAAATAGGTTGTTGTGTTACCTGAGTATTACTGAGGGGTATTATAACACATCTCTTGAATAAATTTTTTTCATTTATTTTTTCATTTTAATATTATTAACTATACTAACATCTATGGTGTTACGGGTCAATTTCGACCCATATATATTTACTTCAAGGAAATGAAAAAAAAAGTATTTTTTTCAGCAATAGAACTTTACTATATACACAAAATGAAAAGCAGAACAAGTAATAACACAAAATATAGATTTGCAAGGTCAAACAACCAATCAAGCATATGTTGCAAAATTCCAAATTCGAAAACTAATAAAAAACTAAATCAGAGTAAAAGTCTCTGTATGCAAGAACATTCATATGTATGTGTGTGTGTATGTATGTTTAGATGCATGTGTGGCAAAAAGTGACACTATTTGCGTGTTCTCTGCTGGTATATTTCTTGCACTTGAAGCACAGTTCGTTTGTCTTTCTGTCCTTCCTGCTTGGGCAGACCTGACACCTCTTTCTTTTAGAATCAGGTGGCCTGAATTGGGTTCTGGCTGTGGCTGGTGCGATTGGTGTTGAGGCAGGGCTGGCTGAGTAAGATGCCGGCGAGGATGCTCTTTGTGTTGCTGATGTTGTGGACAGAGTGGTAGGTGAGCTCTGCAGCTGTCTGACCAAGGCTGCAGCATCTGGGTCTCGGGGAACCCGCTGCCTTTGCTCAATGTGTGGCTTCACGAGTGAATTTCTGAGCTCCTCAAGAAACAATCTCCGCTTGGCTTTTTTGGTTGAGTTCCACCCTGGGTGGATGTGGGTCCACAACACAAATGCATTATATGCAGACACATCAAGCATGTCGTAAAATACAACCATTGGCCATCTCCTGGTCATTCGCTGGCAAGTGTAGGTGGCAGTCAGCTTGTCTAGGTTGTCCACTCCACCTTTATTCTTGTTGTAGTCAAGGATAATTGTGGGCTTTTTATCACTTCCTGATGACACAGCTGCATCTTTGTGAAGAGTAGACATCAGCATCACATTCCTTCTTTTTTTTGGACAGTATGAGACATCAGACAACCCTCATTAGCATACAAAGATGAAACTCACATTTCAACGACCCCCTTTGACACCCCCACCAACAATCGTTGAGGAGCCAGACGGGTTTCAACGACAGTCGTTGGAATGTGAATAGGACTGACCACACCCCACAGGGTTAATAAGCTGGGACGTGATCAGCCGCCCTCTGAACTGAAGAAGTCTATTGTATGAGATACAAAACGTCTTCAAGAACTTTCTTGACGTCGAGTGGATTGACTTCAACAGCTTTTGGATAACAATGACCTGTATGACTGAGAACCTACACAGACATCTGACATGCCCGACTTCATTTGTTTTTGTTTCTGTGCAGGTAAACTGGAAAACAAAAATCCAAAATGAGATTCCACTAAAGCTCACACGACTAGGAGAGGAGCTGGCTGTCTGACAGTGCACTTATGCTATCAGTTTTTGCTCTAATTATTGCTTTATAAGCTTATTTTATAACAGGGTCGAAACCGACCCTAGCACCACAAAGGTAACAATTTCAACCAGAGCATTTTATAATTTAGTGAAAAATTTTTTTTGGATATTATTTTGTTGTAATAGAGGTACCTGACAAAGTCAAAAAGCCTTGATGCAATAAACGCATTTTTGTGGTAGTTTTAGGAATTTAAAATCAAGAACGGGTCGGTGGCGACCCTAACAACAGACGAAGGTTAAAGTGACCCCACTCCCGGGCCCCATACGTAGTTCTCTTAAGGAACTACGTATCTTATTGTACCTAACCCTAGCCTAACCTAACCCTAACCCTAAACCTAACCCTAACCTTAACCTTAAGCCTAACCCTAACCCTCTAACCATAACACTAACCCTAACTTTAACCTAGAGCCTAACCCTAAGTCTAACCCTAACCCTCCTAACCTAACCCTAACCCCTAACCCTAACCTTAACCCTAACCATAACCCTAACCCTAAACTTAACCTAAAGCCTAACCCTAAACCTCTAACCCTAACCCTTACCCCTAACCCTAAACCCTAACTTTAACCCTAACCTCGAACCCTAACCCTCTAACCATAATACTAATCCTAACCCTAACCTCTAACCCCTAACCCTAACCTTAACCCTAACCCTAACCCTAACCCCTTACCCTAACCCTCGAACGTTAACCCTAACCTTAACCTTAGGCCTAACCCTAAACCGTTTAAACATAACACTAACCCTAACCTTAACCTAAAGCCTAACCCTAACCCTAAACCTCTAACCATAACACTAACCCTAACCCTTACCCCTAACCCTAACCCTCTAACCTAAACCCTAACCCTAACCCCTAACCCTAACCCTAACCCTAAACCTCTAACCCTAACCCTAACCCTAACAGTAAACCCTAACCCTGACCCTAACCCCTAACCCTAACCCTAACCCCAACCCTAAACCCTAACCCTTAAAGTGACTGCACTTTGTAGTTCTCTCAAGGAATTACGTATCTTATTGTACCTAACCCTAACCTAACCTAACCCTACCCCTTACCTTAACCTTAAGCCTAACCCTAACCCTAAACCTCTAACCACAACACTATCACTAACCCTTAAGCCTAACCCCAACCCTCTAACCATAATACTAACCCTAACCCCTAACCCCTAACCCTAACCCTAACCCTAACTCTAACCCTCACTCTAACCTAACCATAACACTTACCCTAACCCTTACCCCTAACCCTAACCCTAACCCCAACCCTCTAACCATAACACTAACCCTAACCCTAACCCCTAACCCTAACCCCAACCCTCTAACCATAACACTATCCCTAACCCTAACCTTAACCCCTAACCCTAAATCTAACCCTAAATCCTAACCCTAACCTTAACCCTAAACCAATCCCTAACCCTAACCCCTAACCCTAACCCTCTAACCTTAACCCTAACCCTAACCTTAAGCCTAACCCTAACCCTAAACCTCTAACAATAACACT
>NC_090779.1:5100000-5105000 GCF_040054535.1 Antennarius striatus | reverse complement strand
TCCTGAAGGAAACACATTTTGACATTTTAGTCCACAAGAAGACATGTGAAAGGTAACAATGCTGACATGTTGATAGCGCTGCAAAACTACGTGATGTATATTTAGTATCCTCACAGAGTTTCTAAATATAGCTGGATGGAGGGCAGTGACATTGTGGTTCATTCCTCTCTCAGCGGGTTGAGAGCTCTTCTAACATACAGCCAACTGTGTGGATTCTTACTCTGTGGATCTATCCTGCGCCTTTAGTTAAGACAGTGTTTTTCATTCTGTCACTTTTTTAGTATCGACCGTGCTGCCAAAAAAAAAAGGGACAGAAGGCTTCACAATATGTCGACGTCTTTAAACACAATCTCAAGACGTGCATGACATGGCTTCGTTCACCAGCTTGGTTTAATCATCACCTTCTGTCCGGTGTCTGAGGCGACTCTGATGGACGTCTGTTAAAGCTTCGGTCTGATTCATGAAGCGGGTTTCAGATCACTGGTTTCCAGCTGAAATCTCCTGATGTGGTTGTTAATCCCACTGGATGCTGAGAGCATCACGCGTTAGAGTATCTGCTGGAAGATGTATTCTTTAGTTGTGTTTAAATTAAATATACATTGCATGTCCAGGCTGAGTTACTGTGTGGACCAGCAGGCAGGTGAGTGGAGGTCAAAGGGCAGGCAGGTGGGAGCTGAGGGGGGCCCTCTGTCCACTGACACATGATAGAGGAGGATTGGGTTTCTCCACCTGTGAATGGAGTGACAGTTAAACTATTACTAATTACTAAACTGTATATGATGCTGAATAATATTGAGTTAATGTGGTTAGAGTATTCTCACTGTCCAATGCTGCAGTACACTGCAAAACTGTAGACATTAATCACCTACATCAGAGATATGATCAGAAATGAAGCTGAATTACTATTTTTTAAAAATCACATAAACTGCTCCTAGCTGCTAACACTAGCATGAAACATTATCAGCACACCAACACACACTGCTATCCCATTATGCTGTATTTTCAGCTCATTCATTTAGCAGTTGTTAGTGGAGAGGCACGACATCCTTGAAACCTAATTTCGTCTCCTTCGTATGTTTTGTGGCGATCAGAGAGACCAACCCAGACGCAGACCGACGGCCGGGGGCTGCCCTGCTGGGTGCTGACCTGTCCTCTGGGAGGATTCCAGCCGTCAGTGTTTTAATCGAGAACATCCTGTAAATAATGGATGACCTCAGCCTGAGCCTCTGCGTCCATGGGGACACGTGTAGATGTTATTACCAATCGGGAATTCTGTCGCTCTGTAAAGACGGGACAGATGTCAGACAAGACCATAGAACAGCTGAATGGGACGGGACACCTCAGCTAAATGGATGTTGATAAGAGCCTGTTCAAACTATTTACTCACTATCAACGACCTGAGGTCACATGTGTGATAGATCTGAAGGAACAGTTAGATCCCACTCGGTGAACAGAAGGCTTTAAACTGCTCAAAGCTCCTCCCAACGAAGCTTCAGTCCTTTTCATATTCAGAAACATCCATTAGATGAACTGGACACTGCTCTTACATGGACCTGATCTGGCACTAAACCATCTACTATGAAGGATTGTATTATTATAATTATAATATTCACATTCCTGCTTCATCTAATTGAGTTCTAATGTAATCAATCACATTTTAGGGGGTAAAATATCTCGGGGAACCCCTTGGTGTTTTCTTGTCCCTTTTGTGAACCTCTGTTCCAGATGATCAGATCAATAACCACGTGACGCCTCATGACGAGCTTACCTTCTCCTGATCCTCTGCTTCTTCAAAACACTTGTTTCCAACATAAATACGGTTTTGCTTGTCTGTGCTGGGGGCCACAACCTCTATCGCATCTCTATTATTTCCTCTCCTGAGCTCCATTAGGTGCTCTACACAGACCTGAATAGACCACTTTGTCCCCATCATGGGTTTCCTGCTTCAGTCCATGGTCAGACTAGAAGCAAACACACAAAGGATGTTCGGAGTGTGACAAATTCTCTTTTTACAAAGTCAATTCATAGCTGCTGCCCAGCAAAGCAGCCTTTTTGGTGTCCAGCAGAGATGAGAGAGTTGTGCTGGACAGCAGAGTGACTTCCTGCTGGCTCCACAGTGGAAGCCATGAAGGATGTGTGAGACACCTGTGGCTGGTGCTTGTGTTTCTGAAGACTTAGATTAGGGTGTGGAGTGTGTCCACCTGAATGAACTTCCTTTGATTTTGACTTGTCTCATTAAAGGCACCCTTTAAGTTGCATGCATCCAACCTGTCATGACATCAAACATGACATGACATCAAAACGTTATGAGACAATCTCAGATTTGAGGCTCCTGAGGTGAAGAAAAACCATTTTTAAGCCTAACAGCTGAAATACGTCTTTGGATTTCTTAAAAAATCTCTCTTGTAAAAATCCTCTTTAGTCGAGTGAAAACATTGTTTCGGAATGAGAACGGTGAATCAAACCTTCATAGAAGGAGCAAAATACGTAAATAAAATGTAGTAAATATACATTATGCATAGTATAAAGTTAAATTAACATTTTGAAGTAGATTTTTTTTTTCCATTTTCATTAAATGTTAGCGCTCTCCTCCAGTGACAGTGAGTTAAATGCAATCCTGTGAGCAGGGAAGAGGAGAATATGACTGCAGCAACATTTACACCACATTTATAATTTAGAAGAAAGACAAGAGAAACATTCTGAGATCACGTCTGTAATCACGCTATCCAATAAGTAGTTACTGAAATTAATTTTATTTAATTCACTTTGTCTAACTGATAGTTGATAAAAGCAGGTAATTACATATTTCTGAGGACTCCCACTATGTCTGCCATGTTTTGTAGCATGTGACACCATTTGTGAATCAGGTCACATGAAAAAACAAAAAAACAAATGCTACATCATCATGAGTGGGAGGAGGAAATAATATGTTTTAAGACAGTTATATTCTATGAAGAGCAGACTGAATTATGAAGCTGCTGTGGTGGAGTTTCCTTGATCGATAGTGGGTTCACTGGTTCTCAGATGGTCTGCGCCGCTCAGTGAAGCTTGGCATTAACACAGAAGTTGATAACGAGTGACCTTGCCTGTAGAGCTGGTGCTAGTCCTTTGTTGGGGGAAAAAAAAAAGCTTTTAGCAGAGCATGTGCACACAAACAAGTGCACACACGTAGACACGTATGAGCTGAGCAAACAATGTATGTAGAAACAACTGCAGTCCATCAGCACAGGGCGACAGATCTGATCTGATGACTCTACAGCAGGATAGGAGAGGCTGGATTTAGTCAGTCTGGAATTTAACCTAAAATCCCTGCAGAAAACATCACAATCTTTTCTTTTCATACAGCAGTAAAGACGCTGGGGGAAACTGCTCTCCATCTTCTCAGACGATATGTTTTTTGTGCAGACAAAAAAGAAGCAACCACTGTTTCTCAGGGGAAGGTTTTTTTCACCGCCTGCCAAACAAGCCAAACATAGACTGGTGATCCGGCATCTGTAAACTCAAATCAATCCAGCAGCCACACTGAAAGCCTCTGGGATTAGCTGCTTTATAGGACCGTCACCCTAAGCTTTCACATGTGTTGGGACAACCTGCTCACATCTGGTCAGCAGGTCGCTGCCCAGGCCCTGAAAAAGAGGTCATGGAATCTGTGTGAACTGAGAGGCTCTTCAGGCTCATTAGGTCAGCAAAGAAGCGGCTCTAACAAACAGAGAGAGGACCTTCACAGCACTGCCCATTTCAACATTAAGTGTGCAAATATATTAGAATTCAGTTTTGCGCTTGAATGATTTGGTTAAGACTGAGATTCGCAGTGGTCTTTGTTGGGTAAAATCTACTTTATTTCCATTTCACATCATCCCTCCATTGTGATGTTTCCGAATAGGTTTTTTTAAACAGATATCCTTCCTTCTAAATGTTCCTTCTAACATTTAGGTGGAACAGTGAGGACAGATGATTCATAGAAGGACTGGGGTTAGGTATTTGATCATCCAGCCTCCCTCTGGTTGAAGGTTTTTGTGTAAACTACTGACTTAATCAGATGGTGCTTCTGACGGGAGAGCACCTCCACCCTAAACCAGAAAGTGTAGGCTGTGTTACACAGGATATCTGCCGTATGATTACAGCATGTGTCTACTTCAGCCATATTTATATCCTGTAAAGCTGATTAGAGACCAGGCCATGTTCACTTACCAACCTCTCCTCCACCCTCGTCACTTGTCTTCTCTCTTATTACCACACATGAAGAGACTTCACATTTCCACCCTTCCTTCATGTGGCCATGTACCCCCCACCCCCACCCCCACCCACCTCCTCATGTACGTCTTCTCTGTATCCTCCATCTGTCCATCGTGGGTCCATACTTCCATACATGCTGCCATGCTGGCACGTTCATGTGTCAGCATGGCAGCATGGGGAGAGTTGGTGAATTGTAGTACTTTTAATTCTAATGAACACAACACAGTACTACACAAAATATATGGTCTGTTGAAATGAAAATTTTCTCCATTCTGTGTGGCTTTGTTAAAAGCCTTGAGGAAATTCATTTTTGGATGATTGTGTTTTAAACATTCTGACTCTGCTTCAGGCCAGTCTACCAGAAATACCACCCAAGAAGCACCCATGCTTTAGTAACCTTTATTTCTACTGGCACCTACAGTATTGTTATTTTGACATTATCATCTTCTTGTTAAGATTTTGTTCATTTCAGTCTTTAATCACTTTCCTATAAGCATTGTGCAACCAGCCCAAACAAACAGTCGGAAGGTGGAACACTGTCTGACATGGGCTTCTGTTTGTATGGCTAATGTAACCGCTAACAGCTCACTGGAGTCATATTAGTCCACAAATTTCACACACCTTTGGTTTCATGGCCCCTAAGCTGCTAAAACTCTCGATATTTTCAGTAGCTAGTTGCTAACATTGTCTCCCTGATTGATGCAGAGCAATTGGAGTGCCATTTTTAAAGGCTGGAGAAAAAGTTGAATGACTGAAGCGATGTC
>NC_090779.1:4365000-4445000 GCF_040054535.1 Antennarius striatus | reverse complement strand
GTGTCAACCTGTCCTTTATATTCTTCTTATTTGTTTCCTATCTTTCTCCCTTGATGTGAAAGGGAGTCTCTGAAATTAGAGAAACTAAACTTTCAGTGATATTAATGTGAGAATCCAAATGCAGAAGCAGAAGGTAAATCTGTGACACTCAATGATTGTATTGAACTTTCAGCGGTGTATTCAAGCATCCCATGGAGCAGTGATTTTTTTGATAAATCAGTGAAAATCTAGATGTGTCTGCCAAACTTACTATATGTCTCTCTCTGGTTTTGTTTTCAAACTCTATCCTCAGGGCTTTCTGTCAGACCTGCTGGAGAAGGCTAACAGACACTACGATGACCAGAAGCTCCAGGAGTACACACAAACTATAGTACGACACACATCTTCATATACCGATGGTCAATTTAAGTTACCCCATAACTTTTGTTTATAGTCAGAATAACTATTTTTATTTTTTCATAATTTTCACAAACCACAGAAGAGTTTTTCAGTTTACCTCAGAATATAATTTTATCACATCACTTATAGGAAAAAAATGGAAAAAATGGCATTGGCACTATCAATGTTGGTGCGGTTGAGCGGTCATGGTCATTCATGTCCTGCAGGTTGTGTTTACAGCCCAGATGTGCTGACATCTGCTCCTTCCTCAAAGCCCCAGTGCTGACCTGATTTGCCAAAGCAGGTTCCTCAACATGCTTTCACTTTGTCCTCATTGGTTTTCATACATTTATGGAACACAAAGACATAAAAATCAGTTACTGAGGGAATGTAACAGTTCTAGTGATTCATGCTAGCAGAAAAAAACTTAACTGGATAAATTTTCATAGATGATGCTCAGCATTCCGCTATCTCATTCAACACAACTATCCTGAGCAAAATCCTGGCTCCCTTTTAAAGTTGAAAAAATACTTTGCAAACAAAAAAGTCACTAACAGATTTCATAAAAAAGAAGATGTAATAATTCAAACTTGTTTTTAATCTTGTTTGTAATCACTTTGTCTTGACATTGACAACTGGGGGGCTTTTCTGAAAAGAAAAACAACCATCTGCTGCATTGGTTGAATATTGCTGACACATGGTTGATGGACCGTCCCTTTACTGCTCCTCTGTTTAACATTTACAGCCACTTAAAAAAAAGTGCATTCATTACAAAGATAGAAACTTCCCAGTAAATGAATTCCACCACATTTGCCTTCATCTTGACAGTATGTATATCTATAAAAAAAACTTATTTCAGTCTTTCTCCTCTCTGCTGTCTTTTCTCTGTTCCACTTCTACTTTGTAGCTCAGGATGTTTGATCTGAATGGAGATGGGAAGCTGGGCCTGTCAGAGATGGCAAGGTAACAATTTTACCACCATGTGTACAATATATAAATGCTGGGACACAGCGCCTACCGATGTTCCTTCTCAGTCTTAAATATGAATAATTTATACGCTTTCACTGATTAGATTCATTGTCTCCCACAGGCTTCTTCCTGTTCAGGAGAATTTTTTACTGAAATTCCAGGTAGGGGACAAATATGGTTCACAAAGAAAAGTTGATGCTAAGCAGGATGGCTGTGATGTACACAATTAATGCGACTGGAATAAAACAAATACGACAAAAATTATTTAAGTGATTTCAATGATACACAGATAAGAGTTTTGGGTTACTGAGTGTATTTCTAGTTTCATACTGTGACCCCTGTATTCTCTAACTCTTCATTAAAGCTGAACTTTGTTTCTACAGGGTGTCAAGTTGACCTCTGAGGAGTTCAATGCCATCTTTACTTACTACGATAAGGTAGGCGACATTTATTCAGGTCATAATAAATAGAGTTCTTGATTTCAGTACAAACACCAGCTGGTCTGAGGTTAGCTTCTTCCTGTTTTGTTTGTTCATAAGCACCATGGTGCCACTGGGAAGCTGTATCCACAAATCCTGAAAAAAAATAGTATCTACTACATTACTGAACCGCAAAATGAATACCTTTCAACACTTTTATTTAAATAGAAGCATGAGAAAATCCACACCTAATAATATAATATATAGATTAGATTAGATTAGATTAGATTAGATTAGATTAGATTAGATTAGATTAGATTAGATTCAATATACTTTAATGATCCCAAATTTCACAGAAATGTACAGAATCACGAGTCAAGTTGTCTGGCTGGCTCGGCACTGTTTTGTTTTTGAATCTCCCTTTTCTTTAGATGTGAATATTCAAATTTCTGGATATTTTCCAAGGGCGCTCCCCAGCCATGCAGGGAAATGAGTTTGGTTCTGCACACCTGCCCTTTTGTAAACTGCTCAATGTGGTTGAGCAGAGGCTCAGCCATTGGCCACATTTTCCATGTTATTAGTAGATTTGAATGGAGGAGCTACTGAGAGGGATAGGGTACAGCAAAAATTAGAGCAGGGATACATCTTGAATTGCTTTGTGACCCGAGGGACCTTCAGTGATCTCACTAGCTATGGAATATCTAATTGGAAACATGAGCAACAGTCTAGCGTTTAAGTGCAAAATGCTGCTATGTTCAGTGTCGTTAGCTAGCAATTTAAACACTTTTCATGAAATCCATTTTCTTTTGTACCATAATGCTTATTTTGTAAAAGGGACTCACCCACATAATGACATATTTACTGCCTAGTGTTTAGTGTCCAATCTGTAATGCAATGCTTCTGGTTCCTGGATGCACGTAGAAATTCTGCCCATAAAGACTATGAACAGAACTGGTGATAGAGGGCAGCCCTGCCAAAAACCAACATATACCTCGAACAGATCTGACTTACTACCGGCAATGCAAAATAGACTCTGGCTTGGGGTCGTACAGGGATCGGACAGTTCTCAGCAAAAGGGATCTGAACCCAGTACCTCCGAAGCACTCCCCACAAGATACCACAAGTGATATGGTCGGTGGCTTATCCAAAACGACAAACCACATTTGGATTGATTGAATGAACCCTTGAGCATCCGATGAAAATTGTAGAGCTTGTCCAGTGTTCCATGGCCGGGACGAAAATCTCATTGTTTTTTCTGAATCCCAGGTTTGATAGTTGATTTAATCGTCCCCTCCAGTAACCTGAAATAGACTTTTGCCAGGAGATTACGAAGTGTGATCCCATTATAGTTGGAGCACACCCTTCAATCTGTTTTCGTGAAAAGGGGGACCACCACCTCACTCTGCCAATCCAGCGGTTCTGTCCCCAAACGCCATGAGACATTGCAAAACCAATTCCAGAATATCCAGAGACTTAAGGTGCTCAGGACAAATCTCATCCAATCCTGGTGTGCTGTCAACAAGAAGCTTGACGAAGAATTCTGTGATTTTAGCTCAAGTGACGGAAAAGTCTACCTCTGAAACCACAGCCTCTGCTTGGTAGTGGGATTGAGGAGATCCTCAAAGTATTCTTTCCACCACCCAACAATATTCCCAGTCAAGGTCAGTAGCTCCCCTTTTCCACTGTAAACAGTGTTGGCAGCGGACCACTTTCCCCTACTGTGGCACTGGATTGTTTGCCAGAATTCTTTGAGGCTGACCAAGTCATCCTCCATGGCTTCCCAAACTTCTACCAGACCCTTGTTTTTGCCTCCATAACCACTTGGGCCTTGGTACGCCTGACCTGCTGGTATTCGTCGGATGCCTCCAGAGTTTCACAAGTCAACAAGGCTCAAGAAAATTGCTTTTTCAGCTTGACAACATCTCTTCCAGTGTCCACCACCAGGTTTGGGAGTTGCCACTGTGACAGGCACCAGAGACCTTGCAACCACAGTTCCAATCAGCTGCTTTGACAATGGAGGTGGAGAACATGGGAAAAGATTTCTCGGAGGTGGCAGTTGAAGAATGTACTGAAAGAGGACTCTGCCAGACTTTCCCGACAGACCCTAATGAAATGCTTGGGCCTGCCAAATCTGTCCAGCCCTCTGCTTCACCAGCAGATCCAGCTCACTACCAGGTGCTGATTGGTTTACAGCTCTGCCCCTCTCTTCACCTGATTGTCCAAGACACGCAGTCAGAGGTTCGATGATACAACAAAGTCAATCATTGACTTTCGGTCTAGAGTGTCCCGATGTCATGTGCACTTACGGACATCCCTGACAGTGTTAGTTATGAACAAAATGTGACTAGCACAGAAGTCCAATAACAGAACACCACTCATGTTCAGATCGGGAGGCTGTTCACCCAAATAACCCCCCCCCCCCATGTTTTACTGTCACATGACCATTGAATTTCCCCAGGAGAACAATGAAGTCCTCAGTCAGAGCACTATTCGGTACAACTCCCATGGACTCCAAGAAGACCAGGGATTCTGTACTGCCATTTGGAAAATATGGAAATATATATCAGTGAGAAGCCTATCTTCGGGTCAGCTCAAACACATGGTGGCTGATGTGTGGGGATGTAAGCAAGTCCAAAATTAGCCTGCCACCTCTCACCGCGAACAACACCAGAGAAGTGGAGAGTCCAGGTCTTTCCAAAGGGCTGGGTTCAAGAGCCCAAGCTGTGGGTTGAGTCTAGACCGTATCTCTCAACCCATCGACTGTCCAATCCACACTAAAATATTTTCCATATCTAGCAAGAGTATTGTCATCACTTTGTTCTTATAAAGAATTATAAAAATTAGTAACAGTGTGCAGATTAGTCGCTGTAGGTCACACTGTTTCTTTCTATATGAACAAAATTGTAACCAAAAATTCAATTTTATAACCAAAATTCCATATGTACAAAATTGTAACCATGCTTTTAGCCAAAGAAGTTTCAATGATGTTGATGTGTGTATCCAATGACACAGATGCCCCTCACTTTGTTGACGTTATTGAACTAATTGTGTGGATTTTCTCATACTCAGAAGATTAAACTTTTAACCTCTAAAATGGCGTAGTATATGGTATAGCTATAGAATTTTTAGTACTGTTGCCACATACTGTAGCATGAAGGTTCTGGGTTTGAATCAGGGCTTTGAACCAGGATTTTTTGCCAATCGGTTTGTTCCGAACAGAAACGGAATTATAACGTTTCCGGTTTTGTGTTTCACCCATAAACTGACTTTCCTGAACCGGTTAGAACAAAGAAATAAAGTTCCTGAACCGGTTAATAACGTTCCTTGTAAATATAAATATATAGGTGCCGTATTTTGCACACCATAAGACGTGCTTAAAAGCCTTAAAATTTCTCAAAAATCAATGCTGCGCCTTTTAACATTAAGCGTCTTATGTGTAAACTGAGTTCCAAAATCTGTAAAAATGCCAGATCGGCCCTTGTCCACCGACATAGCACGTATTACTTCACTACGTACGCCGCCAGCGATAGACCAATTAGAGAACATGACGCGAGTCTACGTCCGGCACACCTCTGCTAAGTACCGGTACAGGGTATATGCCGGTACTGTACCGCAGGTATGCTTTTAACCAAATTTGTTTGGCTAAAGACCCCCGACAATGAAGTCAGCGAAGAGACGCGCTTACGATGCAACATGTAAACTCCAGGCTATCGGTTCTGGTTGTTCCGGTTCACGTAGAGAGACCGGGTGGCTTTTTTCACGCTTTGACATCTCTTTTGATCTGTGACTCCATGCATGCCCACACCACCGCTTCTGTCAAAAACCACGTTAAGCGGCTGAATTCAGAGCTTGCCAGCATCCTGCGAGGACTAACGAAAGAACTTCAACCGCTAGACATCTGTGTAAACAGAGCCTTTAAAGTTGAGCTGCATGCGTCTTGGAGCGATGGATGAGAGATAGTGAACACACGTTTACCAGGACTGGGGGGCAGTGCCGAGCGAGTTACACCACGAGTTACACCCCATATGTGCGTGAATTGCGGATGCCTGGACTAACGTGTCTGCTTCGACTTTTGTCCGATGTTTCGTAAAAGCCGGCATCATTATCAGACAGCCACCCAGAAACGTGACGATCAGCGATAGTGAAATTACCGAGCTTTTCAATGCAGACCGAAGATAAGGACTTCGAAGGATTTACCACAGATTTATCAAAAAAATAAATAAAAAAATATTTTAAAAACAATGTCGGTGTATTTTTTGAAATATAAAATAAGAAGTACAACACAGTTCAACCACAGTCACCTTTTTGCTTCTGTTAAGAAAGCATGCACCCAACAATAAGGTGCGCCATGTGTAAAAGTAGAGAGTTGAGTATAACTTTATTTATCCATTACGGAGGTTCTGTCAGGGAAATTAATTTCTCCGTTGCACACAGCATAGTAAGTACACAAAACACAGAAAAAGCATACAGAAAGCACCAGCACATAGAAAATAGCACATCAAAGTACAGAAATAAACTCTGCAATTTGGATTGCGACTCTTCATACAATGCGCTGAATGGTGCGCAAAATACGGTAACTTAAGGACTTTTAAATTGGCAACTAAAGCAATTAGTTTATACTATACTGTAGACCATAATTATAGATATATCCCTACCCTACAGTAAACAGTAACACAGCATTACACCACTGCTTTATGTAAGTTGTATCACTGCAGTTAAGGCCTATGCCTCCTACTTCGACACTACATGAAATGAGACAAGAATAACTTCCACCATGTCATTTATTGCTGAACAACAGATCTTCATTGTTCTTCTCCCATTGCTCAATATTGCCACAAAGTGCTGGCAATACGGGAACACACTGCTCTGAAAATGACTGCATCCAATGAGTTAATGTCTAAATCATACATTTTTAAGACTGACATACTGCAGTGTTTACCCGTTATGATTAAATGGTGACTGGGGGACTGCCCTTTTCCTAACTGCTGCTGATAGCCGCTACTTCTCTCCGCTCCCATCCCGCGTCCAGTGAATGACAGGAAGTGAAACATGTGGTCAAATATTTTTTTCAAGAACGAAAAAAAACCTGGCATTAAACAGTTTACAATTACTTTCTGTTCCGATTCTGTTCGGGAACATTAAAAAATATAAAGTTTTCAGTTTCGTTTTCGTTCCTGCCAAAATACCAAAAGTTTCCAGTTTTCGTTTTCGTTCCATGAACCGGTTCAAAGCCTGGTTTGAATCCATCTGGGGGTATTTCTGGGAGTTTCTTTGATCTCCTTTTGTCTGCATGGGTTCCTTAAGGTGGTCTGGGTTCTTCCTACTGTCCAAAATCAATATGTATGAATGGTTGTTTGTCTTTCTTTGTTTTTCCCTGTGATGAACTGTCCTGGGTGTGTCTGTAGGGGTAATGGTTGATTTCTGTGTTGAATTAAGTCAGCTGGATTGTAGGATCCAGTTGACTTAATTCAATGGAGAGAACTATCTTGGGCCACAGTGCACTGGCGTCGCACCCGGAGTTTCCTGACGCCCTCAGTCAGCAGGGATAGGCTCCAGCACCCCCGTGGCCCTCAACAGCAGATGAAGCGATTGATGATGAATAAATGAATGATCTATCATGAGTGTATTCACTCGTTGTCCAGTGTCAGATGGGTTGCGCTGTAGCCCCCGCAAAGACAGGCAGTTGTGGGCAATGCATGGATGCTTTCCACGAATGGTTCCGGTGTTTGTCAAAGCAGTCTGTATTCATGTGTTTTGAGACAGTAACTTTAATAGGATGCTTAACGGGAGGGGGCAAGATTTTTCTCCCTACAATTTTATCTAAATCTATCTTGCTCTTGTCGGTCTCTCCATTGTTACCAGCACCAGCTTTAATAATTGGCACAGCCATTAATACAGTATATTCTCTATCTGGCTTACCGTTTTTTTTTTATGAACACAACAGTGAATCTGAACTTTCTGGCCACTAGTCTGTCAGTGTAATATTGTATTTCAGTATTGTGCTGAAACATTTTTGTCATATTTTTCTTGTCATTGAATGTCTTGTCCTCAGTCTACATAGTATTTTTGGACTAAAGGTTGAAGGGCATGCAGCTGGAGCACAGCAGTTCATCATGGCAGTGGGATGAGTGGATGACTCAATGTCTCAGATTGGACTGAAGGCTAGAGCATTGTCTAGCTCATTTGAAGAGGACGGGGTTGAATATTAAATTATTGACGAGCCACTGCAGTCCATTCATGTTGACTCTGCAAATGGAGCACTGCCATTTATTTGTGTAATTAGTTTCATCATTTTGTTATGAGCTCAGTCCCTACAGCTGAAACACAGGCAGCTGCTGTCACTGGTACTGAGGCATTGTGGGCGACACGTCTGGTCATCTGAACACTAACATGGCTCACAGCACCAAAGCCCCAAACTGTGCAAGACCTTGTAAATGTCTTAAATGCAAGACGGCACGCAACTTAGGCAGGCCAATTGATACCTGATGTTATGACGCTTTCCTGAAACTCTGCGGCATAACTCCTATATCCTTGAAGTGAAAATAAATATATTTCACACTTTATTCCCAAGATCTGGGACATTCATCCTTATTTTTTGTACTTTAAAGAGTATCTTCCAATGTTAAAATTAATGCGGGGCAAGCTGCTTTGTTCTGAACTCTTCCTAAAACAGTACAAATGAACAGAGCATGGGTCTGTGCCTTGTGCCAAGAGAAATTTTCCAACAGTGTGAATTTATTCTTTGACTCCAAACTCTTAACACTGATGTGAGACATGACTCAAACATTAGCAAAGTGGCTCTCTGTTGACTTCACAGCCAGAAAGAAAGAAGACGTTCTGAAGAATGCTGGTATTTTGGCAAGTTTTGGAAAATGCTCTTGTATACAAACTTACATTTTCCCAACAATTTCAGAAAAAGGTGATTATGACAGGACTGCAGCCAGTCAGAGCACTGAATAAATGCTATTACCTACAGTGAACACATTCAGAATTGTTAATCGTGTCAGCCCTGATGTTTACTGGTTCTTAATATAAAAATAGCAGTGCATTTAATTATTTTTGACGGTATTTGTCTGCAGTTTAATTTCTTGAACTGAATGTGCTTCTTTGTGGAGAGAAGCATAACTTTTGTGTCTGCTTTCAGGATGGAAACGGCTACATTGATGAGCAGGAGTTGGACGCCCTGCTACGAGACCTTTACCAGAAAAACAAGAAGGTGAGATGAGGGCTGTCGAAAACATTTACGTGGGATCCGTAAACCAGTGGTTTGGCGTGTAGCTTCATTCATCTGATGGCTTTTCTGTCTGAACAGCTGTGAACTACTTATGTCCAGTATACACGCATAACAAGTGTGGTAGGGGTTTCGTTTCTCTTAAAGACAGGAGACAGTGTATAAATACAAGATTTTTTTTTTGTCAATTCAAATCATGCATAGGTACAATAATATCATCGATGATATAGACAGACAGACAAGTTCAACAAATACTTATCTTATTATAATGAGATCTCTGGACAGTCCTTCCAAGTGTTATTACAGAATATTCTGGGTACAGGAAAACTTCAAGTACAAAAATATGAAAAGAATCACACATCATTTATATTCTAAAGGCGTGACTAGGGGAGGTATTAACCTCGGCTCATCTGCTTTCAACCAGTTCTTTACGGTTTTCAGTTGGTACGTCATGACCTCCAGACATTACCAAAAATATCAAGTCAACAGTTTCACATAACTATTTGATGACATAATATAATCAGTCACGTGAACCCCTTTTGGATGACCCTGTGCAGAAACATACAAAAACATTCTAATTTCAAGTACAGTATATGAAATGATCTGGCCAGCTGCTTCCATCAGTGTCTAACTTCTTCCAAGGATACCGACAGTCACGCAAGCATTTCCAAATATGGTCAAACAGTAATTATATTCATGCAGAGTCTTCATGACCTCGAGACGTCCTGGTGCCATCTTCCCAAGTGCTGAATGATTTGACACACACACAACAATCCAGATCTTTGGTTCTATGAAATGATATTATTTTATTATATTATTTTCTTGTCCATCCATCCATCCATCTTCCACCGCTTATCCGTAGTCGGGTCGCGGGGGCAGCAGCTTCAACAGGGAGCCCCAAACTTCCCTTTCCCCGGCCACATCCACCAGCTCTGACTGGGGGATCCCAAGGCGTTCCCAGGCCACTGTAAAGATATAATCCCTCCACCTGGTCCTGGGTCTGCCCCGAGGTCTCCTCCCAGCTGGACGTGCCAGAAACACCTCCCTAGGGAGGCGTCCCGGAGGCATCCGCACCAGATGCCCAAACCACTTCGACTGACTCCTTTCCACGCGAAGGAGCAGCGGCTCTACTCTGAGCCCCTCGCGAACAGCAGTGTTGCTCACCTTATCTCTAAGGGAGACACCAGCTATCCGCCTGAGAAAGCCCATTTCAGCCGCTTGTATCCGCAATCTCGTTCTTTCGGTCATGACCCATCGCTCATAACCATAGGTGAGGGTAGGAACGAAGACTGAACGGTAGATGGAGAGCTTTGCCTCTCGGCTTAGCTCCCTCTTTGTGACAACAGTGCGGTAAAGCGACTGCAATACCGCTCCTGCTGCCCCAATTCTCCGTCCAATCTCACGCTCCATTGTTCCCTCACTCGTGAACAGGACCCCAAGATACTTAAACTCCTTCACTTGTGGAAGGACCTCATTTCCCACTGGGAGAAGGCAATATTTTATTGTATTATTTTATTTTATTAAAAACTTTCCACCACACAAGTATTACGGAGCGCCCTCGCACGATCGCGAATCAACGCTCACGACTCCATCCCATCGCGAATTTTTAGTAGGCAGTGATACTGTATACGCATTCTACTGGCTGATGGCACCCGGAAGTGCACTCGGTTCCGTCAGTCTCGGCTGCTGACACTGGTACTGAGGCATTGTGGCATTACGTGAGACACAAAATGCTTTAAACAGTCGATACGAGTGTCGGAAAAGGAAATACAGATAGAAGGTGGTCTAATATCAGTATGGGAAGGATTCATAAATGTTTGAATTACAGTAAATAATAAGATAAATAGTTTGTCGCGTGATTCCTTAATCACATGTGGTTCCTGGAACGCATTAACCGCAAAGAACAAGGGCACACTGTATATCAGAAATAAAAACTATACAATTAAAAAGAACATAGATCTATCAAGTCTGTATGACAAAATTACAGTGAGAGAAGAAGAGTAATTTTGCGCACTCTCACTCTTCGTTGAGAAAAATTCTTAATTATATTGTAATCATGTCATGGAGGTGCCAGGTTAGGACTCATATGCAGATCACCAGTGGATATCCATCCATCCATCCATCCATCCATTCATCCATCCATCATCCCTTACCGCTTTACACGCTGTGGCGGGGAGCTGGAGCCTATCCCAGTTGGCTTAAGGTGTGAGGTGGGTGAAACTCCTGCACAACGCCAGTGCACCACAGAGCCACACAGAGACACAGACAACCACACATGCGCACAGTCACTCCTACAGTCAATTTGGAACTGCCCAATGCTTTCACCCATAGTTTAATTAGATCAGCCAAAATCCAAGAAACACAAGAATTCAAACAAACTTGAGACATGAGCAAGGATACAAAACAATCTGGCATAGAACTAAAGGAGAAGCCGGTTTAGGAAGCCTCAGGCTAATCAGTCTGATCAGGCACAGGTGTAGAGATGAGGAACAGGTGTAGAGAAGAGGCTCCACCCACCAGTTTGGCCCCGCCTCCTGCCACATCCCAGCACAGCAGAGCAACATGAGAATACAGTCAAACCTCGGTTTTCAAATGCTTCTGTTCTCGACCAAATCGGTTTTCGACCAGAAAATCTGAGAATTTTACGTCTCTGAACTCGACCAAATTTCGGCTCTCGACCAAACCGAAAGAAGCCGAGCGTACCTGAACGCGACTCACTCGGGAGCCGAGCGAACTCGAATGCCCAGGATGCTTCCTCCGTAGCGCATTCGTGTTCAAAGTTCGATAGGGTATCTTTTATTAAAATAAAACACAGTGTCTATTTCTACCCTTTTTTATTTATAGTAAACAGTACACAGTGCAGTTTATAGTGTAAACCGAAAAAAGCCGAGCATTACTGAATGCAACTCACTTAGGAGCCGAGCAAACTGCCCAGGATGCTTCCTCCGTAGCGCATTCGTGTTCAAAGTTCGATACGATATATTTTATTAAAATAAAACACAGTGTCTATTTCTACCCCTTTCTATTTATGGTAAACAGTATACAGTGCAGTTTATGGTGTAAAATAGTTTAAAAAAAACTTAGAAAAAGTTGTTTTTTAGACTTGGGACGGATTAAAATTATTTACATTAATTATAATGGGAAAAAGAGTTATGGATTTTGAACAACTCGCTTTTCGAACAGCCTTCTGGAACGGATTATGTTCGAAAATCGAGGGTTGACTGTAATACCAAAATGGCTCTCATCATCATCATCATTAAGGACGTATGAATAAACTGATGGATAAAAAACATGAAAATTTGAACCAGTAGTGATTAAAACTCCAAATAAAACAGAATGAAAAGGATTTGAAAATGAATGCGTGAATAAAATGAATAGACCAAAAGTTTTGGTCCAGGGGTCCCGTGTTAGGATTAACTTCAGATTAACTGCTGGGTCTGCAGGGAAAAAGAAACCTGACAGGACCAATTCAAAATCATCTTGAAATTCTTTGTCGAAAATTATATAATACAAACTGGTACCTGACCTGACAGCCTGACTGGGAGGGATCTCTCTACCTTTCTTCTGACTTTTCTTTTTGTACCTCCTCCCTCAAAAAAATCACTGAGGTCCATTCATTTTGTAATCCTTTGTTGTGACATTGGAAGCCATGCTGTACTTGTTTCTGAAACATGTATTATAAATATTCTTTAAATTCATTCTATAGTTGCAACTTGTAATTGTAAATTTTTCGACTGGAAACTTAAATACTTCAATTTGGTGATGATGTTTGTTGCACATAATTATTGAATTGTAGCTCATTTTCGGAACAAACTTTTTTTTTTTTTGGTCAACAATGTGATGGCAGGAAAGATAATTTCAACATAGTTTGGGGGGGGGAAAAGATGTACAAACGTTTGCCTCACTGACGTTTGCCTCACTGAAATCATGACACATGTATTGTGTGTCCAAATGGATGATTATGTGTTGGGGACTTCATTTGAACATCAGCACCATCATTCAGCATTACATAGTTACACTATGTAATCGCATAGTTAGACTTTTTGCATAACTCTAGTGATGAAACAACACTAAAAAGTTGTACAGTTTCCAGCATCTCACCCCCCAGTATCTGCTGTGTTCAGTTCAGACAGACAGAAAAATCAGCACCTAAAAAGGCCTTCAGAGAGACTGGTTGGTACAACCCAAATAAAGACCAGGGAAGGTTTTTATTGGTTGATTTCATCCGTTGGCTTCTTTAGCTTTGCTAACTCAATCCTCTCTTGTCCAGGAGGTGGACTTGAAGAACCTGAGGGGTTACAGGCAGAGCATCATGAGTCTGTCCGATGGCGGCAAGCTTTACCGTGGCGAGCTGGAAATTGTCCTCTGCAGGGAGCCAATTGTGTGACTCCTCCTTCTCTCTTTCTCTGCCTGCCCCGCCCTGCTCCCCTGTGACCACACCCACTTTAAGATACCTGGCGACATATACCAGGTGCATGCGCCAGTCACCCCCCAATCATTTCCCCAGTCTGTTTAAAGTTACATCAGAATGAAGTGCACATTCAGCACGCAACAGCTCTTCTCCCTTAGCCTCTGCGCAGTCTGACCTCTGACCTTTACAATGACCTGTCTGTTGCCGCAGACATGTCACCCTCTCAACCTCGTCCCATGTCTTCATCACCTCATTCCTGCCCATGCTGTCTTGTAACTCCAAAAGCCCAAAGTTTGTATTCTACAAAAATGACCTTTGATCTGTTCATAACCCCTGAGCCCTGACCCCAGCTTCGTTGACCCTTCTATCCTGTATCCCTGCCTCCTTTGCATTAGATACGATAGTCTAACAAAAGTACAAGCTGTGTTTGAATTGATCTCATTTATAGTCTGATTACCTCATTTTTAGTCTGTTTACTTTTTGCCTCCATTTGTCTTGAGTGTTGTTCCATTGACATATGATTTTCATTTTCAACATATGGTATTGGCTGATACTGTCAAACGAAAACATTAATAAACTGTCTTAAGATGAAAATAGTTGAGATTTTTTATTTAAAATGTGATGTAAAGAATAAGTTTTAAAGAAAGTGTTGGCCGTGCAGTCAAAATATTTCATTATTATTCATTATTATTATTCATTGTTATTCTCTTACTTGGCCTCTTTTGTCCTTTGTCCCTAATAGGCGAGGCTAATTGTAAAAATGATTGTTGATGGGTGCAGTCATGACAGTAAGAGTAGGACAGAGTACAATTCCAAGCTATAGTGTATTATGGTATGAAACTGGACTCTGTCATGCGGCATAAAACATGCAGCTGCTTCTTCTGATGCTGTTCCTGCATTTTTTTTGCTTAATGCATTAGAATAAGGAATATGGGGGAAATAAAGTTCTGTCGCAGCACAGCTTTGCCTTTAACATAACATCAGTCTCCTGTAATCATAATGGAAATGACAGAAAAAACAAGCAGAGTAATATCGCTGAGTCTGCTCTCCGAGGTGTTTTTTGTTGTCCACTCTTGTGAATGGAATGAGACAGCCTAACAAAACTATCCTAATAGCAAACTTTAATTTCCATTTCCAACAGATTCATACAAAATCACAAGTGATTGATTTGAAAATAATAATTTTGATTGTTAATACAGATGATGAGACATTTACGCAAATAGGAACAAATATGAGAATGAATGTAATCCACTTAAAAGTAGACAAGAGGAAACAAGCTGAGGAATGATGTAAAATTTAAAAATAATCTAATCTGACCTCACGAAAAATGAGATCTTTGGCTTAAAGCCACACAACATAACTACAGCAATGATCAAAACAGACAAGCAAACATTCTGGCTGACATCACAGTGGAGCATCAATCCAGGGTGCAGGGCTCCTTCAGGTCCTGTGATGACATGTGACTCCTGAGATTGTAGGACAGGATGTGTTATTTCTCATAAAATCCCCTGTAATTGAGTTGACATGCTTTTAAAGCTACCTGAATAATACAGCAGGCACACTCGTTCCCATTTCAGTGTGGAGCTGGTGCAATCCCACATCAATTAATGAAAACCTCTATACATCCTGCAGCCACTGAAGGAAATTGTAGAGTTTAAACTGCAAATAGATAAATTGCAAAAGCTCAAACACACGAGCCTCCATCATTACACCCTACATACACACTGTTTAAGAATCCATTGTCCTTGAGTACACTTCTATCCAGAGGTGTGTTGGTCTTAAAATGGAGTGGGGGAGATGCATTGTTGGCACGACGCTGTTGTAGGACCACAGCAAACTACTTTCTTCAATGGTTAGAAAAAGCTTCTCCTTAAATAAGTAGTGTTGTTACAAAACATTCCCAACACAGATCTGTTCACAATACACACCAGTGATGCAAGGATAACACAGTCCGAATCCATATCCAGTCTACACTTTTATCCACCCACCTGAATGAAGTGTTGTCTCAGTTTTAGAATCTGCATCATGGATATTTCACCTCTAATAAAACCGAGGATGTGATTTATCAAAAAAACACGGGAGGATGATTTTTTTAATCTGTCAGGACCGAGACAGGAGCGGAGACCAGGTGCGTCTAAACTACAGTCTTTATTCCAGCAAAGGCACACGAGGGAAGCACGGGTCCAGGAAACAGAGCGGGACAGGCGGGGTAGGGGTAAAACGGTGGCAGGTGTGTCTCGGATGATTGGACGCAGGTGTGGGATATGTGACGGGGAAACCCAGCGTGAGGCTGGGGGCGGACCCCAAGCCGGGTCGTGACATAATCGTGAAAGAATAACTAATCAACAGGCCTAATTCTTTTTTACATTAATGGTAGATTCTATGAGCCTACATGCCTAATTGTTGAAAATTCATATTCAATACAAAGTTTAAAAGACATGAAACATTTTAATTTTCTGTGACGGCCACAATGTGGAAGATGAAGATGATGAAGATGCCCTAATTGGGTTTAGGACCATGAATAAGGGCCAACCATCCATCATGTTAACATTGCAAGATGATTTAGCCTAATGCTAATGGTCTGTAAAACATGACATTAACACTTCATAGATTCAGATTTCACGTCATGTTAACTTGAGTCAGCAATTTAACATGACGTGAAATCTGAGTCAGTGAACAGTTTGCTTTGATGTCAGACTTCAGTGGTCTTTTCTTCTTTTCTGTTGGCGTCATCTGCAGCATTCCCTCCTTCTGTTTACCACATCTCTGTGAACTTCTGAGTAGGAAGCAATGTTAGTGGGTTAGTTTTGTGCCTCTAAGCAGTAACCGATGCTGAAAGCTTAACTGTCAATGTTTTACTATTTGATGTTAAAGGGAGAGTAAACTCAATTTTAAGTGACATATATGTTATTCATCATTATGAAAAATAGAAAACAAATTGTTTTATATGTGTAGCATCATCCCTTCAGTCAGAAAACCTTAAATTTTGCGCTGCAGCAGCTTCCGCATCCAGTGGTCACATGGGCATCATACATCATTGGCGACATACTTAGTTTGGCATCCATAGAACACAATGCGATCAAAGAAGTGATAAACGCAATAAATATCATGGTTACCTGCGAGGTGAACGTGCTGTTGTGCCAACACAACAGCACGAAAACAAAAAGACAAGGACCTATCCTTCCTTAGAATATCTTCTGGGAAGCTAGGGAGGAAATGGAGAGAAAGAATAAACAGGGTCAAAATGACCAAGGATCCGAGGATCTGCCATGAGTACTTTACCTCGGAGGATTTCCAAAAAAATTTGAAGGTAAAATCATATACGGACAACCCATAGTATTTATTCTGAATTTCCAAGGTTTAGTGGATAATTAATTAATGTCTGGAGCTTCTGGAGGTATTGTATAATTTTTTTAATGACCAGATTATCGCGCGATTATGGCACTCGCAAAAAGTAAACAATATCAAAAGTGATAGACAGGTCAATTTACTGAGAAGATCTGTGACACTGAAATAAACTTACAAAACCAGCATGTCAAGTCCTGATGGGATGAGTGGCTAGATGTCCAAACTCTCATCCTCCGCATACATTAGGTGATAATTATCTGGGATAATTACCCACCAGGTAGGTTCACAGGGAACTCGTCCTCAGTATCTGATTAATGATGACATGATTTGTAGGCGATATCCTGATAAATAATAGTGAAAATGTTGGCTTGTTAAGTCGTCGCTTGCTTTATCTGCATTGATATGGATTCACCCAGATGTCTAGGACTGTGTCACTTCTGCTGTCATTGCACGCTCCATAACTTAGGATAAATTTTGTTTTTCTAAGTCCCCATTGCTCATAAAAAAAAGTACCACCAAGCTTTTTTTTAACTTATGTACTTAAAATACAGACCTGGTTCATTTTGAGTTTACTGTCCCTTTAACTATTGGTCGAGTTAACTGAGAAACTTAATGGAAATAATATAGTAATCAATAAAGTAGCGTGTCTGACTTTTGATGACCAGAAAGTGCATCAGTGCGTCATTCACGCCAGTGTGATGGAACACCTCAGTGGATTAAAGCTCTGCTTAGCCTCTATACACCCCGAGGAGAAAATTCATTCACCACAGGTAAAGATCTAAACAACAGTGGGGGGGATCCCCCCCCCAACAAATCGCACTCTGTTAGTACCTCGTGATTCATCAAGACGTTGGCTGTTTAATTCCAATATTCTGTTAGTGTGGCCTGCTTGGATCAAACAGCATTAATTACTGTAAGATCCTGATTGTATTTGGACATTTAAATTATTTAGATAAATAATGAAGTTAAGATTCTGTGTCTTGTACATGAATGGCACAGAGAGTAGAGGCACACTTCTTGTCTTACTATTTCCCTCATTTAAAGTGTGTTACAAATCCACATCCCAGCTGACGTGAATCAGAAAGACTATCTTTACTATAATACTAGCTCGATCTGCACCTACAAACACTTTTAGACCTTCTGCACACGCATGGAGGCAGAGCAGCCCTCCTCATCCCCCATTAAATGTCACTACATTTGTTTATATGCAGCCAAAGCAGTTGTTAATGGGTTTGACTGGACCAGGAACTTATCAGGATACCTACCAGAGTTCATTAAACCTAGTAAATGAAATGGTAACCCACAAAACACCAATGAATAATGAGGAAATAATTAATTCTAACCTCAGTTTAAAAAGTCAAAAGGACTTGGACACAAATAAAGGAATTACTTTCATGACTGTTGGACTACAACAATTTAAGGTTTATTAACCGGTGGAGCATGTGTGGGACCTCTACATGTCCCTGCATTGCTATGAAGACTGACGACAGCATGTTTATCCCTCTCACATGCCTTCTTGATGCTACTTTGCTCTTTTAGAAAAAGTGAGATCTTTAACTACTGTTTGATCATGGAGTATAGAGATGACTCAGCTTTTGTTATCAGCTTTTGGAACATAATTTCTTCATGTTGTAAAAAGAAAAAGGGGGGAGTTGCTGATTCTGGAAAACACCCGAGTCTAATTATACATTTTGCTGTTTGGAGATTGGAGATACCTTGGTGCCATATTTGATAAGTTTCTTTCCAAAACTTTTGTGACAATCAATCCAGAAATCATGTCCACATAAGACCGCTTTGTGGCTCACTGCTGTGGATCATTTTCAGCAAATTCCAACTGCTCCATTCAGGAAAGCCATCAACTGTAAGTGGTAACCGGCGCTGGACTGGAAGAAGAGTGATGACAGCATGGCAGAAGGCAGTAAGCCTCTGGAATCCCTGCATGCAGTCTGAGTAAGCATCGCCTTCTGCTGCCATCTGCAAGAAGACTTAACATTTAAATCCAAACTGCTCATATATTTCCGCGGTACACTGGCGTTGCGCCCGGAGTTTCCCCGCCCCACGCTCTAAGAGAAGCTGGGATAGGCTCCAGCTCCCCGCAACCTCCTCAAGTGGATGAAGCGGGTTGAGAAAATGAATGAATGTTAGTATATTTATCTTACAAAAAGTGAAATGTATACTATAGTATATCATCATTCTGAAAATGTGATTTATGGTCTTTTTTTTTTGTACTGCCACGGGTACTACCATGTGTGGAGGCATTCCACAATGTTTTGGGGTTGGTTGGCAGTCCTTCCACATCACAATGACTCTGAAGAACGCTCTGATGAAATGGCTTCAGCTGTGGTACAAATATCCACTCTGGGATTATCTGATTAGATTTAGTTGGGCAGATGTGACTGACCTAAAATTTACAACAACATGCTTTTAACCATAACTGAAGAATTCACACCACTGTTGAATACAATACAAAAAAAAAAATAAGTGATGATACTGTACTTCATTCCTGAAAGGTCAATGATAACGCTTACTCTTACGTTATAATATTCTGCTGAAACACTTCTTGTCATTATTAATCATCAGACCTCTAGAGCAGGAGGGCAGGTGCTTCACATTCCATCACATACTGGGTTCTTCTACTCCAATGTTAACAGCAGCTTCTTGTCTGCAAAGGAGGATGTGATTAATATTTAATATTAAATTATAAAGATCCAAAGTTCAGAGCAGCTGGATGTTATTTGAGGTGACTAGTGGGAAGCAGATTATACCCTAGACAAATCACAGATTTATTACAGGACAACACCAGGCCACCACACCACCATGTTTCCCACACACTATGTTGTGGACATAACGCATCCTCCGGTCTGAAATGGTTGAGGACAACAAAAAGGACAGAGTATATGACCCCAACAGGCAAGACATAGAGCAGCATCAAGAAGAACTACGCCTGATTGTACCAAATGCATTGTTGAGCTCCAAAATGTATTCTTTAACGTTAACTCGAGGTCCACTTACCATGACCCCCTCCCCCTCCCCGCATCCTCCATAGCTCTCAGCTTCATTTGTTGGTCTTCATCACCAGATGGGGTTTGTTTTTGCAGCGTAACCTCTATCAGCTGATGAGAACCAGTAGATAGAGGTTACGAAAGAGTAGATGGATTTTTTTTTTTAAATTGGCTCTATTGCATCAATAATTGGGATTTCAATACTGAATCTTTGTCCTGTAAACTTCAAACACAGGTTACAAACATTTACATTTGGGCCACATGCATAACATGAATTCCGGAACTAGAGCACTTCTCAACTTCAAGGCTGATTTCTCCATCTGCTGAGCTGTTTGTTACTGGTCCACAACGCTTTCTGTTCTGGCAGCATTCATTTTCCTCAGGACATTAAACAATACTGACTATTAGATTGTGTTCAGGGGCCATAATGATGGGACAAGCACTTATCCATTATCCATGTTATTATTAACATTATTTACATGAGCAGACTCAATAATTGAATAGCTGAGTAGACAGAATAACCAAATAATATGTTGTGTGTAGTGGAATACACCCCACTTTGATAAACCCGTGTGATAAGGCCCAGATGAGACAGGAGCACAGAGAGAACGGAGTATGAATGTAAGAGGAAAACGGCCATGATTTATTCAGTGATGAAAGGAACCCTGGTGTTTTATTTATGATCTCTTTAAATATAGCTCATGTGAATTAAATGAGTGATTGAAAATGGATGTTCCAACCTAGATTCTTATGTATCCAATGCAGCCAAAGACGCGCACCCACTGATCACAGTATTTAGACTCACACACACGCACGCACGCACACACGCATGCACGCACGCACACAAAACATATGATAACCCAGGCTCATACTGCTAGCAAGAAAAAAGCATTAATGAATCATGATCAGAAATCCCCATATATCATTATTAAAGAGCAGGAGGTATTTAGCTGACTTATCAGCTAACTCAACAACTATTATTGGAGGGGACTTCAACATAGTTTTGAATCCCTCAGTGGATCGATGTAATATTTCAATAGTACAAGATAAACAACTACAATCAGTTAAAGTTTTGCAGGATTATATGAAAGATTTGGCTTAGTTGACATTTGGAGACTTAAAAACCCAACAAAAAAGGAATACACTTTCTTCTCTGCAGTGCATCATTCATTTTCAAGAATTGACCTTTTCCTTACATATATTTCTATTGCACATAAAACTTCTATTACAATTCATCCAATTATTATTTGTGACCATGCGCCGATATCCCTCAGCCTACAAACAGTTAATTACCATAAACCTCCACAGACTTGGGACTTCAACACTTCTCAGCTTAAAGAGAAGTGTTGTAAAACATTGACATTCTCGTCTTAAATAATAAGACGAGAATGGGCAGAATTTCAATTCCTGAAATAATATTACGTTACATTGCTTCTTTTTTTGGTTTGACTCTCTTGACTTTTGTTCTGAAACAGTTGTTGTAGTAGAAGTATTTCATTTTTTTATACCGTTAAAGTTTGCATTGTAGTTATTTATTAAAAAATGAAACATTTTTATTGCCTAAAATATTTGTGCTGTGTTTATCACAAATATAATAAACTAACTCGGGGGGGGGGGGGTTCAATTATTCGGTACCATAAAGGTGTCTGACTTTCTATCGGGCTACGTTGTCACGGTAACCTATGCTGAACACCTAACCTGCTCCGGAGCAGGATAAGTTCAGGATAAGAGCTCAGCAGGTATAACAGCCCCACCTACTGACCAATCAGAGCTCAGCAGGTATAACAGCCCCACCTACTGACCAATCAGTTCTTTTGGAAAACGGGCTGTCCGTTTTATGTGAACCCGGTGGATCTTGGTGCACAGCTTGTGCGAAGAGCGCTCAGGCGCGAGAGAATATTTAGAGATCACTGTAATCCATTCGAATTGCCTGAACAATCACTTTACGAAAGGTACAGGTTTTGGGAAGAGTGGTTACATTACATCTGTCAGCTGCTGGAGCCTTACATCAGTAATGTAACGCAACGCAACCACGCGCTGACTGTCCCGCACACAGTGTGCATTGCACTGAGGTTCTTTGCCACAGTTATATTTCTTAGTGATGTTCGTAATTATTATGATGTCCTTAAATCCATCGTTGGATGGGTTACAAGCAAGCCACAGATAAAGTGCCATTAATCAATTATTTGTTTAAGTAAATCATGGATTGATTCATTCAGGTACTTTTATGTATTCTGTTCGGGAAGAACACAGTATGTAGAGCTATTCATAAAGTCGAGGGAGCTACAATCACATGCCATAACGAAAAATGTGGTACACACATACATTTATGGAACACACCAATGATACTGTAGTTAGATAAACAAGTGCAGTCATAGTGGGGAAGTAATATTACCATGGAACTAACTTCCACATTGACACAGTCGGCGATTTTTTGCCAGCGATCCTTGCGCCGTTTGGCAGCTGCAACTGTGTTGCTTTTTGCCTGGATTATTGATTTGTATTGCTCGTATTTATCAATTATTATTGTTTGCTCCTCCGTTGTGAAATATGCGGCTCGGGCCGGTTTGTTGCATGTTTTCAATTGGTTGCATGCAGTAACCTCCGCCCTTTTTACGTGAGCGCGCACAGATCTAGACTGGACAAGCCTGAATTGAATTAGTGATGATGGCCGGCTTTATGGGACCGAAAATCCAGAGGGCGGATGTCTCAGTAAGTGAAGCCAGATAAGTAAGAGGAAGCCCGGCTATGTTCATCAAGCTTTATGGTACAAGCCTCAGGTCACATGTTTTGGGTCCAATTAGGAAGTGATAAATGTTGACGGTAGGATTAGACTCTCCTTGAGTTTACTGTTCGCTGGTTGTGGGAGCTGCGCTCACAGGTACTTCATGGTAGAATGTTCCTCACTGCAATTTGATCTTCTAAATGCCTATTTAATTTTACCAGGATAATTGTGATTGCTTGGAGGACACAGATTTCAGCAATGAAATCTGTCAATGATTTACTTATATGAGACCTGAGCTGCCAGGCTGCACAGGTAAATAACTAAAATACACATTTTTATTGAATATTGGGATATGTTGGTCAAATTGTTGGTTTGTTTGGTAGACAGATTGTGAACCACAATTTTTCCTGTCCAAATATGCGGTGGGACAGCCCAGGAGACCAAAAAGTAGGCCCACACCTTTTAGTTACATTTAGAGTTGCTTGTGTTGTTTTAATTAGGCTGACATCTAACATGGTTGTTTTTTTCTTAAAGGGACTGGGCCAGCCACTGTTTCTTTTAGGAAGAATTTGTACCTGTAATTTCTTTTTCTGTTCTTTGTTGCCCTCCTGAATTTTATCTTTTTAAGGGGTAATGTCAATGCTGGTGGTTCTACTCTCTAATTGTGTCTTTGATGTAGGATACTCATTGTACAAGGCCAGACCTACGCTGATGCCTGCACCAACACGACATTGGTGTGTACTTTTAACCATTTCAACACGGTGTGACATTTTATAGATTTTATTTATTTATTTTATTTATTTAAGTGTGGAGTTTTTTATTACACGCTTTGTGTTGGTGTTGGGCTTGTGTTTTTACCTTTGTCTCACCAGGGACTTCCCTAGCAGGGGTCTCGCATCTGCGGAACCGGCCTTCCTAGACCGAGGAGAATCCACCAGCCTTTCGTAATAATGTTTTAAGGGAACTGTTTTTAACTGGTTTTATGCTATGTCTGGGGGCAGCAATAAATTTTGAATACAGCTAAATACCTGCCTCTTTTCAATTGTCCCTTAGTCGGAAAATATAGTGACAGCCACACCACACCAAGGAAAAGTTTTGTGGGTCCTCCTGCCCATTCTCAGGAGGTGGCGTTGTTGGACTCAAGGGGAGGTTTGCCTCCTCCCCAGGTACCACACTTGCTTACTATAAAAATGGAGGATTTACATATCTCAACTCAAAATATTTTCAATGCTTTTGTTCAGAATGAGCTGTGCATGGACTTCATTTGTAAACATAACATATAAAAATGTGTAGGTAACAATATAAGTTTCTTAATCAAATATGCTTATTTGTGTGTTACAGTTTGTATGTGTAAATAATTCTGCTATGAGACTTTTTTGGTCAGTGTTAGCCCTTCTTTTCTTCAGATTAGTAATAGAAATGAAAAATAATGGATATCTAAGTAATCACATGAATACAGCCCCAATAAAGTTGTTATTAAAAGCAGATAAAGATCCAACACATCCTTCTAGCTATCGACCTCTTTCACTAATCAACACCGACACTGAAATAATATCTAAACCACTTGCCTCCAGATTGAAGAAAATTATTCCATCAATAGTTCACAGTGATCAAACAGGATTTATTAAGGGTCGACACTCTTTCAACAATGTCAGAAAACTATTAAATCTGATTAGCGTGACGCAACGCTGCAACAGGAAAGCCACTGTTACGTCACTTGACGCTGGAAACCTTCGACAAAGTAAATTGGACCTTTCCTTTTTCACTGCTTCATAAATTTGGCTTTGGTGAGTCATTTATCCAGTGGGTAACAACCCTGCATAACTCACCTAAGGCCACAGTCACCACTAATGGGATAATTTCTCCAGGTTTCACTTTAGAAAGGAGAACCAGTCAGGGATGCTCTCTGTCTCCCTTATTGTTTGAAAGAGTTATTGAACCATTGGCAGTAGCAATATGTCAAAACCCAAATATCAAGTATTTGCTCTCAGGTTTTGGAACATAAAAGCAACATTTTACTTTATCTAGAAAACCCCAAAACATCAGTAAAGGAATTATTTAAACTAATTACAACTTTCTCGCGTCTTTCAGATTATTCCATTAACCGGTCAGGGTCAATCATACTTCCATTAGCAGAGAACTCGTGGAATCATGCAGTCCAAAACTCACTTTATTCCTTTCCCATAGGTAATATTAGATATCTGGGTATAAATATTTCTAAAAAACTTTCAGAACTAGTCACTCTCGATGAACTTGCTTGTGCTAATGAGTTAAACAATTTCTTTTTGAGATACGACACGGGTTCAGTTTCTCAGGTACTGGTTGAGCCCTTTGATTTTATTCCTAAGTGTAATACTTCACATCGTATCATTATTGATCCGCAACAGGTTAAGTGTATTTTCAGCAGTGCTGGTAACAAAAATCCATGGGGCCAGATGGTTTGCCCGCCATGCTTCTGAAAATATGCTCTGAAGAGCTCACGGTGGCCTGGTGCCCTATTTGCACATGGTTCCTGATATCTAGAAAAAATATATAGTAATTCCTGTTCCTAAAGAGTCTTCTCCTTCAGTGAACAGGGATTATAGGCCGATTGCTTTAATTACCTCCTGACTACCAGCAATGCAAATCTGTCCTCTGTCGAGGACATTTCTAAACCTGAATATTTCCCACCCACTGCATTGACTACTACTGAATTGACTCCTTTTGACATCTACAGAGGACATTTAGGGCTTTTAAATTATACCAAATGTGAAGGGGTGGTGTTTTCAGAACTTCCTTTTTTTCAACAAGGAAAATGGCAGCCATCAGTGCCAGCACGTTTTATGGGAAGAAGAAAAGTAAGTGCATAAAACTAACCCTAAAACACAATAAAACATAGTATGATGTATTTTAACTGTATTTTAGTATAGTATTAAAGTTTCTAAGTAGTGTCCTCCGTAGTGGACATTTGTAGTTATTTCTTTATTTGGCAGAATCTGTTCCCCAAGGAACCCACCTGTTTTTGGACAGGTACTTTACAACTGTCAACCTCCTCGACACCCTGATGACAAAAGGGCTGACAGGGACTGGAACCCTCATGAATAACAGGGTTCCAAAGGAGTGCAAGATCATAGGGGATAAGCCCTTCAAGAAGAACGAAAGAGGGGCATCGGAGATGGTAGTCAGACGAAGCCCACCTGAAATTGCTGTCATAAAGTGGTTGGACAACAAGCCAGTTGTCATGGCATCCACTGCCTATGGCATTGAACCTCAGGACACATGCAGAAGATGGTCCAAGAAAGACCAAAGGTTTGTCCAGGTGTCAAGATCAAGAATGTTAACTACTATTACACTTGATTTGATTGATTTGAACCCCTGAAGTTTAAAAAGTTGAAAAAATAAATAACTTTACTAACCTTAGTAATCCATTGAGAAGTGTTGTTTCCTTAATTTTTCTAGACCGAAGTGAATGATCCTGAGAAGAGAATGCATGATTTGGTGACAAGGAAAACAACCAAACAGAAGTGTTGTGTGACATTAATGTGTTTCACTGATGAGTTATTGATCCAGGAGTCTGTTTAGTGTTATTGGAGCCAGCTTCAAAAATCATCTCAAACCCCCAGTGAAAGAGGCCATCCACGTCAAAGTGGAGAAGCCATCTCTGAATAGAGGGGGTGGTCTGCGACATCACCTTTCTCCCATTTGTAATCATGTCCTTTCGAAACTCCCAAAAAGATCTCTCCATGTGCTGTGGACCTTATCCTCCAAGCCCACCAGTACCACCCCTCAACTATCCATCGACCGGGGTCCTGCTTCCTTTCTTCCTCCGTGCCGCCATACAGTCATCCACACAGCTGTAATTATGCCTTGACTTTAGCAACCTTAACCATATTGATACTGTCTCTATCTGGCCTATCTGTCACTCTCTCTCTGTCTCTCTCTCTCTGATGCTGTTCTTATCTTCCTTTGATTTCTTTTCCACCCAACCGGTCGAGGCGGATGGCCGCCCAAAAGAGTCTGGGTCCTGCCCGGAGTTTCTTCCTCATCGAGGGAGTTTTTCCCCGCCACTGTCACTTATGCTCTGGAGGGTTCAGTTGGGTTTCTCTGTCTGTTAAAGCGCTTTGAATTGTCTGCTGTCATGATTAAGCGCTATAAAAATAAAACCTGATTGAAACTTGATTGATTGTCTCAGCGGATTGACCCAGGTGATGTGTCTCATGCTAATGACCTTCATTAGCATACAAAGGTGTAACTCACATCTCAATGACCCCCTTTGACACCCCCACCAACAATCATTGAGGAGCTAGACGGGTTTAACGACGGTCGTTGGAATGTGAAAAGCACTGACCACACCCCACAGGGTTTATAAACTGGGACATTATCAGCCACTCTCTGAACTGAAGAAGTCTCTTGGATGAGAGACGAAACATCTTCAAGAACTTTCTTAACGTCCAGTGGATCGACTCAACAGCTTTTGGATCCTCAAACCCATCCATTCACTTTACCTTCAGCCTCTATCATCCATTTAACTCTCAGAACATTCAGCAGGATTACTTGTCTAATGTCTCTAATGTAGCCACAAGAGGACACAAGCCAGTGTCTTATTGTGCCGGTCCCAAGCCCAGATAAATACAGAGGGTTGTGTCAGGAAGGGCATCCGGCAGAAAACTTTTGCCAAATCAAAGATGCGTATCAAACCTATGACTTCCATACCGGATCGGTCGAGGCCCGGGTTAACAACGACCGCCATCGGCGCTGTTGACCTACAGGGCGCCGGTGGAAATTGGATTACTGTTGGTCGAAGAAGGAGAGGAGGAAACGTTCGCACATGAAGGTAGTTGGTGTGAGAGAAGAGGATTCAAAGGACAGGGCCAGATGGAGGAAATTGATTCGCTGTGGCGACCCCTGAAGGGAAAAGCTGAAAGGAAAAGAAGACTTGTCTAATGTCTCTATTGAATGTCTTCAATGTGGCAGACGACCATCTCTAAAGTACACATCAACAGAGCACTGCCACAATCAAAGTGAACAGTGTAAAGAGTGTTAAACCAGTTCACCTGTAACCATTTCAGCCTCTGATTATCTGTCGCGTTTCAAACACACTCGCAAATCAACAATATGGTGCTAAAAAGATTTCTTACAGTAATGACACTCATGTTTATGTATCAACATCACTATTTTTATAGGGCTCCATAAATTCTAGGTTTGCTCAAGCAGTCGGGTCTAAATATTTTTAACTTTGCTTCAAAAATCTGCTTACAGTTCAACTACAATCCTCTGGCTGCAAATAAAAATGCAAAGTTTGGACTAGACCGGATATGAGTTGATTTGACAAATAGTTAACAGTATCACTCCATAACAGACTTGTTCCGGAACCGTGTTCTAAGCTTGGAATACGTTGCTTTTCTCTGCAGTTCACTTGACTCAGATATTATATGTAAATCTTATTCTGCCTAACTGGAGTGACATAAATCCTCATAATCCACTCATTGTATCAGGTGAAATGGGGTCTATTGCTGAAACTTAAGCCCACTAACAAAACTAATTCCACTCCTTCCGGATTATTCTCAGTGAGTCACTCACCCAATGAGTCAATTTGATCAACTTTATACTTTTTCTATATCGCATCTCAGAAACAGAGACGGGGTGCTCCTACCTCGAGGGTGTCAGTTATTTCTACTGGAATAAGTGATCTGAATACTACTTCTCATAATAAAAACACAGACAGACGTGTTGGTAGTACTAATATCTAAAGCCTTTGCATGACTTTGTTTGAAAACACTTCATTTCACAACTATTTACTTACCATCTTAACCTTAATGAACCTTGCATATTACTGGTGAGACTTTCTATTCAGACATGCACTTAATGCTGATTGACAAAATTTTCTACATGCAGAGACAGTGACCCAGAGTCATGTTGTCCTGACCACATGAGCCAGGCCACTCGACTTTTCTCTGAGGATGTTTTATTGAAAATCTAAAACACTTAAGTGGCTGGAGGAATGAATACCCTTTTCCTTGGACTGAATGAACATTATCAATGATTTTTAGTGGCCCACTAATGTTTATTTCTTAACGCCAATAAGCTTTCAGGAAGAATATCCGAAAGATGATCCTTGAGAGATACAGAGAGAAGAAAGGCTGAGATGATCAATACTAACATCTTCAGTCTACGGAAAGGATCTCGTAATGCCTGAACCAGTCTTTAATTTTGGGCGACTGCTACAGAGGCTGTAATTTAATGCAATGTCATGTCATGACCATTGAATCAGTATTTATGTCAAATAGAGCACATGAAATAAAATGTGATTTTTCATATAAATCTATTGAAGACATACTGAAGCATGTTCACTTCATATTAAAATCTTTCACAAGCACATCAAACTGAAGAAGATAAAGTTACTGAATAAATATTACCCCCAAGTAGATCAAACATGATTTACTGCCAAATCAAACATACCGGATCGATCGAGGCCCAGGTTAGCAATGATCGCCATCGGTGCTGTTGACCTACAGGGTGCCGGTGGAAATTGGACTACCGTTGGTCGAAGAAGGAGAGCAGGAAAGTGTGTTCATAGGAAGAGAGAGAAGAGGAACACCAAGAGTATAGGACTGAGAGTAGGGACATTGAATGTTCGAACTATGACAGGAAAAGGTAGAGAGTTGGTTGACATGATGCAGAGAAGGAAGGTAGACATACTGTGTCCAGGAGACCAGTTGGACAGGTAGCAAGGCTAGAAGTTTAGGAGCAGGGTTCAAGTTGTTCTATCATGGTGTAGATAGGAAGAGAAACGGAGTAGGAGTTATCTTGAAGGAAGAGTTTGTTAGGAATGTACTGGAGGTAAAAAGAGTGTCAGATAGATGTGATGTGTCTGAAGCTAGAAGTCGAAGGTGTGGCATTCAATGTTGTTACTGGATATGCTCCACAGGTAGGATGTGAGCTGGAGAAGAAGGAGAATTTCTGGTTGGACTTGGATGAAGTTATGCAGAGCATACCTAGAAGTGAGAGAGTTGTCATTGGTGCAGACTTCAATGGACCTGTTGGTGCAGGAAACAGAGGTGATGACGAGGTGATGGGCAGGTTTGGTATCCAGGAGAGGAATGCAGAAGGACAGATGGTAGTCGACTTCGCAAAAAGGATGGAAATAGCTATAGTGAATGGTTTCTTCCAGCAGAGGCAGGAACATAGGGTGACCTATAAGAGTGGAGGTAGGAGCACACAGGTAGACTGCATCTTGTGTGGACGGTGTAATCTAAAGGAGATCAGTGACTGTAACGTAGTGGTAGTGTAACCAAACAGTATAGGATGGTGGTGTGTAGGATGACTCTGGTGGTGAGGAAGACGAAGAGGACAACGACAGAGCAGAAGACGAAATGGTGGAAGCTGAAAAAGGAAGAGTGCTGCATGACTTTTAGGAAGGAGTTAAGACAGGCTCAACTATGACTGGACAACTACAGCTAATGTGATCAGGGAGACAGGTAGGAGAGTAGTTGGTGTGTCATCTGGAAGAATAGTTGATAAGGAGACTTGGTGGTGGAATGAGGAGGTACAGGAGTGTATACAGAGAAAGAGGTTAGCTAAGAGGAAGTGGGACACTGATGGGACTGTAGAGATTAGACCGGAGTACAGGGAGATGCAGCATAAGGTGAAAGTAGAGGTGGCAAAGGCCAAACAAGGGGCTTATGATGACTTGTAAGCTAGGTTGGACAGTAAGGAGGCAGAGACTGATCTATACAGGTTGGCAAGACAGTGAGACAGAGATGGGAAGGACGTGCAGCAGGTTAGGGTGATTAAGGATAGGGATGGAAGTCTATTGACAGGGGCCAGCAGTGTGATGGGAAGATGGAAAGAGTACTTCGAAGAGTTGATGAACGAGGAAAATGAGAGACAAAGACTAGAAAAGGTGACTGTTGTGGACCAGGAAGTAACAAAGATTAGTCAGGATGAAGTGAGGAGGGCATTGAAGAGGATGAAGAGTGGAAAAGCAGTCGGTCTTGATGATATACCTGTAGATGTTTGGAAGTGTCTAGGAGGCGGCAGTAGAGTTTCAGACTGGGTTGTTCAACAGGATTTTAGATAGTGAGAAGATGCCTGAGGAATGGAAGAGAAGTGTGTTGGTGCCCATTTTTAAGAACAAGGGAGATGTGCAGAGTTGTGGGAACTACAGAGGAATAAAGCTAATGAGCCATACAATGAAGTTGTGGGAAAGAGTAGTTGAAGCTAGACTAAGGTCATGTTGATAGAGAAGTACAGAGAAGGCCAGAGGGAGCTGCATTGTGTTTTTGTAGATCTGGAGAAAGCTTATGACAGGGTGCCCAGAGAGGAACTGTGGTATTGTATGAGGAAGTCTGGAGTGGCAGAGAAGTATGTAAGAGCGGTGCAGGATATGTATGAGGACTGTAAGACAGTGGTGAGGTGTGCTGTAGGTGTGACAGAGGGGTTCAAGGTGGAGGTGGGACTGCATCAGGGATCAGCTCTGAGCCCCTTCTTTTTCTCTATGGTGATGGACAGGCTGACAGACGAAGTTAGACAGGAATCCCCATGGACTATGATGTTTGCAGATTACATTGTGATCTGCAGTGAGAGCAGGGAACAGTGGAGGAGAAGCTAGAAAGATGGAGGTTTGTCCTGGAAAGGAGAGGAATGAAGGTTAGCCGCAGTAAGACAGAGTACATGTGTGTGAATGAGAGGAACCCAAGTGGAAGAGTGAGGTTACAGGGAGAAGAGATCAAGAAGGTGGAGGAAGTAATTATGGTTAACAGTCCAGAGCAATGGAGAGTGTGGAAAAGAGGTGAAGAAGCATGTACAAGCAGGATGGTACGGGTGGAGGAAAGTGTCAGGTGTGATGTGTGATAAAAGAGTTTCAGCCAAAATTAAAGAAAAGGTGTACAAAACTGTGGTGAGACCAGCGATGTTGTTTGGTCTAGAGACAGTGTCACTGAGGAAAAGACAGGAGACAGAGCTGGAGGTAGCAGAGATGAAGATGTTGAGGTTCTCTTTGGGAGTGACCAGGAAGGATAGGATCAGGAATGAGTACATCAAAGGGACAGCATATGTTAGAGGTTTTGGAGATAAAGTCAGAGAGGCCAGACTGAGATGGTTTGGACATGTCCAGAGGAGAGATAGTGAATATATTGGTAGAAGGATGCCAAGTTTTGAACTGCCAGGCAGATCTCATCCCCGCTGAGCTCCGACGGAGATATCGCGGATGCCGAGCGGGTCGAGTTGAAAGGACTAGACTAACGGCTAGAGCCGCTAACCGGAGGAGAGTCAAGCCCTCCGTCCCCTCCGTCATCACGGGGAACGTGAACTCTCTACCCAACAAGTTGGACGAACTGACGGCGCTGTGCAGGACTGATCATCGCTACCGGGAGACCAGCTTGTTGGTGTTCTCAGAGACGTGGCTAACTGGCGACGTGCCAGACGCTAACGTCCGACTACCCGGCTTCTCGTCCGTACGAGCGGACCGGGACACGAGCACCGCCGGTAAGAAGAAAGGAGGTGGATTAATCATCTACACCAACGATAGATGGTGCCATCCGGGACATGTGACGGTGAAATCAACACTGTGTAACCGCGATCTGGAGCTAACAGCTGTTAGCATCAGACCCTACTACCTGGCGCGTGAATTCTCACACGTCATCGTCCTCGCCGTCTACATCCCTCCACGGGCGGACCCTGAGGCGGCACGAGAGACCATCTGTGGGACCACCTCTGCTCTTCGGACCCGGCACCCGGAGGCGCTCGTCATTATCACCGGTGACTTTAACCACGTCACCTTGGACTCATCTCTCCCCACAATGGTCCAGTGTGTAGACTGTCCCACACGGAAGAACAGAACCATCGATCTGTTCTACGCTAATGCTAAGGAGGCATACACCGCCACCCCCCTCCCTCCACTAGGTAAATCAGACCATAACCTAGTGTACCTACAGCCCACCTACATCCCGCTGGTGAAACGGCTGCCAGCAACAACACGACAGGTCAGGAGGTGGTCCCCGGAAACAGAGGAGATGCTGAGGAACTGCTTCCAGATCACCGATTGGGATGTTATTGTGGGCTCACATGGGGAAGACATTGAGGGGGCAGCTCAGTGTTTTACAGACTACATAAACTTCTGTGTGGACACCGTGGCCCCTGTCAGGACAATCAGGTGTTACCCCAACAACAAACCATGGGTAACCAAGGAAGTCAAGGCTGTCCTGAACAGGAAGAAGTGGGCGTTCAGGAGCAAGAACGAGGAGGAGATGAGGAAGGCCCAGAAGGAAGTGAGACTCTGCCTGAGGGAGGCCAAGGAGGCGTACAGGAGGAAGCTGGAGAAGCAGCTGGGGCGCAACCAAGTGCGGGAGGTCTGGAATGGGATGAGAACCATCACCGGACACGGGAAAGGGCGCAGCACTGTGGAGGGGAATATTGAACGAGCGAATGAACTTAACAGCTTTTTCAATCGGTTCAGCTCCCCCACCACTCCCGGCTCCTCGTCCCAGGCCTCTCCTGGCCTACAGGCCTCTCCTGGCCCTACAGACCGCTCCACTGATGCTCCCTCCTCCTGTGCTTCCTCTCCTTCCACCCCTGCCACTTCTCCCGAGCCCACTCCAAGAACTGCGAAGCTCAACGGCCCCACCTCAACCACTGGACTTCCAACCTCGCCACAACCTCCTGCTCCCACCACGACCGAGACCATCATCACTGCAGACCTGGTGACGACAACGCTGAGGAGGCTCCGTCCCTACAAGGCGGCTGGACCAGATAAGGTCTCCCCAAGACTCCTCCGAGCCTGTGCTTCGGAACTAGGGGACCCCCTGCAACAATTGTTCAACCTCAGTCTGCGGCTGGGGAGGGTCCCGTCACTGTGGAAGACCTCCTGCATTGTCCCTGTACCCAAGAAAGGACGCCCTACTGAGCTCAACGACCACCGACCGGTCGCTCTTACCTCCCACGTAATGAAGACCCTAGAGCGACTGGTCCTGGAGCTCATGCGTCCACAGGTGCAGGGTGCTATGGACCCTCTCCAGTTTGCCTATCAGGCCAAGGTTGGGGTTGACGATGCTGTCATGTACCTCCTCCACCGCACACTCTCCTACCTGGACGCCGGGGGCTGTGCCGTCAGAGTGCTCTTCTTCGACTTTTCGAGTGCCTTCAACACCATCCAGCCCCAGCTCCTGCAGGATAAACTGACCTCCATGGCTGTGGACCCCTACCTCGTGAGCTGGATTACGGACTACCTAACGGACAGACCCCAGTACGTCCGTATGGGGGACTGCTTGTCTTCTATGGTGACCAGCAGCACGGGGGCGCCACAGGGGACCGTTCTATCCCCCATTCTCTTCACCCTCTACACATCAGACTTCAAGCACAACTCGGATACATGCCACATACAGAAGTACTCCGATGACACCGCGATAGTGGCATGTATCCGGGAGGGTGATGAGGGGGGGTACAGGGCATTGGTGGCTGACTTTGTGGAGTGGTGCCAACAGAACCAGCTCCAGCTCAACATCTCCAAGAAAAAGGAGATGGTTCTGGATTTCCGGCAGGCACCTCCCTCTCCACAGCCGGTGATCATCAATGGCAGTGAGGTGGAGGTGGTAGAAAACTATAAGTACCTGGGACTGCAGCTAGACAGCAGACTGGACTGGTCACTCAACTCCAACTGTGTGTACAAGAAGGGGCAGAGCAGGATGTACTTCCTAAGGAGGCTGGCCTCCTTCAACATCTGTCCTAAGCTCCTTTTCATGTTCTATCAGTCCGTAGTCTCCAGTGTGCTGTCATACGCCATTGTGTGTTGGGGTGGGGGGGCCAGGAAAAGAGATATGGACCGTCTGAACAGACTCATCCGCAGAGCGGGCTCAGTGGTCGGGCTGAGCCTGGACTCTGTGGATATGCTTCTGGAGAGCAGGACCATGTCTAAATTTAAGGCCATCATGAACAACACCAGGCACCCCCTACACACCACCTTCTCCCAGCAGAGAAGCACCTTCAGCGGCAGACTGCTGTCACACAGCGCCTCCACAGAGAGGCTGAGGTCCTCCTTCGTGCCCCGTGCCATCAGGGGGTACAATGACTCTCTCAGGAGGAGCGGGGGGGAGGTGGCGAGGTCAGCACGGGGTTGAAAATGGATTTAATTTAATTTAAATTTAATTTTATACTGTTGTATATATATATATATATAAAATTTATTTATTTATTTTTTATACTGTTTTTATATTTTAATTCAATTTTATACTGTTTAGATTTTATTTTATACTGTTTATATTTTAATACTGTAATATTTTTAAATTTTATACTGTTTATATTTTTAGTTATAGTTTAGTATACAAGTCCTGTTAGTGCTGCATGTGCCTGTCTGTTAGTGTAATGTATGTCTTGTGGTATGTCCTGTGATGTCAGTGTTTCCTTTTCTCCTGGTGTTTATCCAGTATTATTTGTTAAGTAATGCCTGAGCAGTGGATATATGCAATTTCCTCCGGGATTAATAAAGTATCTATCTATCTATCTATCTATTTATCTATCTATCTATCTAGAGGAAGACCAAAGATGTATGTGAAGATGTAGTGAAAGAGGACATGAAGGTAGTTGGTGTGAGAGAAGAGGATGCAGAAGACAGGGTTAGATGGATGAAACTGATTCACTGTGGCGACCCCTGAAGGGAAAAGCCAAAAGGAAAACAAGAAGGTTCTTTTTATTTTTGCAAAAACACTTTAATCACATTCAAAATCTCCATTGCTATCGACTGTTGACCCTAAGTACTTAAAATCCTCCACCTTCTTGATCTCTTCTCCTTGTAACCTCACTCTTCCACTTGGGTCCCTCTCATTCACACACATATACTCTGTTTTGCTGCAGCTAACCTTCATTCCTCTCCTTTCCAGGACAAACATCCATCTTTCTAGCTTCTCCTCCACCTGTTCTCTGATGAAGATGATAACCAGGAAGCTTCACATGTCGGATGAGCTGAAAATTCTTTCAGATACTATCATGTGCATTGGGTTTTTTACAGTAATTGTAACACAGTTCAGTCTTCCATCTTGGACAGGTTTCAGCAGAATGCCACATTTGTATGTCCAGTCTCCCTCTGCACTGCGTTACTAGACCGATAAACTGCAGTCTAGGACATTAACTGACAGATGAGTTTGCTGTGATGTCTTCAGAGCCTGTGAACAGCCCCCAGCCTCAGGATCGCAGATTGTCACTGCATACTGTACTGTACAACCACCAATCCATATTTGCATCATGTGTTCTGTGCCAAAGCAATGCGTTTGTCAATGGAGGCACTGAAGCCAAATCCCAAATTAACTGACCTCAAGTGGACCAAGGGAATCTGCTGCTTTTCTGCAGAGAAAGCTTTAAGGAAATCTGGACTAAGGAGGCTGCCAGAGAAACCATCTGCTGAGACGACACAAACTCCATGAGCTGTGCCTTCGCCCTCATCTTAGCCTCAGCACTGGAAAAAAAATCACAAAATGCAACAACAAACAGTGTGTCCCTTTTCCCCTTTAACCATAGTACGTTACTTTAAATGTTGGTGGATTAGAAAATGTTATTTCAACAACATTTAAATTTTAGGATTTTAACACTTCCTCTATCACTATGTACATAATCTAATTAAGGGGAATAATAAGAAGCAAACATGCAAGCCCTAAGTCCCTCAGAGAGCACAAACCTCCATCAATGTGAATCAGCTTCTGCAGTACATTATTTCATCTTAAATCCACAGTACTACAATACTTTTATGATTCCTTGACCATGAAAACCTACCTGAATTTAGAAATGCATTAGTGTCACTATTAGTTCTTTGTTTGCTCAAGTACAATATTGCAGAGATTCTACTATTTTAACTAAACAGTGCATGAAAATTTGCTAAGACCCAACACTCAAGAAATGTGTGCTGTAAAAATGCAGCTCTTGTGTACGTCCTAATGTTAAAGAGAGTAAAACCTAAAGCTGCTCTGAAATTCTTGGTAAATTTGAGTAGTGCTGACTACATCGCCATGACGATGACATATACTGGATGACTTCTTATATTTTGTGCCTGTCAGTCCAGATTGTTGAACTGACTATAGAGTGCGACCATGCGCATTCGCGCATCAAAGCTCGCGACTTCACTTCATTGTGGATTTTTGGTAGGCAGTCACGTGATACCGTACGCGCATTCTATTGGCTGACGGTATCCAGAAGTGCGCTCGGTCCCGTGAGTCTCGGACTGACGTGAGACACATAAGTGCTTTAAACAGATGAGAAGAGTGTGGCAAAAGGAAACACAGATACCAAGTGGTTTAATATCAGTATGGGGAGGGTGATAAACGTTTAAATTACCATAAATAATAAGATACACAGTTTGTTGCTCTATCGCGGAATTCAATAATCATGTGTGATTCCTGCCTGGAACGCATTAACCGTACAGAACTATGCGCATTGTATATCATTACTAATATTTACCTTCTACAACATTTCATTGATTTATTATGTGATATTTTGTGTAATCTTTAAGCTAAAAATATATATAAATGTAAAATGTTTATATATGAAAAACGGAATGAACGTGTGGGCTTGGAGTGAGGTGTATTCGAAGTGGAACCGATAATAACAAAATTCATGAACAGAACAAGAACTCTGGAGAGCAGCATCATGTAGAAGCAAACTGCTTCCACAGCGAGGCAGTACTGACACTGATCAAACACATGAGAAAAGGAAAAAAAGACGCAGAAGAAGAACCTAGAAGGTACCTAGGTGTGACGAACACGTGCTGTTTTCACGTGCATAAAATCTTAGCCCGCTGGTGAGTTCAGCGTTAGTCATGAGTGGAGCCGTGGCGTTCGGAGGCTGTGGGTCGGTGCTGGTGACGGGGGCCAGCCGTGGAATCGGCTTGCAGATTGTTGAGAGTCTGGCGGCTGGAGGGTTCTGTCCCGGGAAGATCATCGCCACCGCCAGGCAACCCGGAAGCGCGCAGGTCAACACCCGCATTACAATCATTAGCGTTTATAGTCACGTTTTACAAGCTAATGCTTCTGCTCGAGGATAAATTAACGGAGATAAACTTCGCCCGTCAAATAATCAAACTAACGGTCATCATGGAGTGATTTTAACATGGTGTGTTTGAAATTACAGAAACTTCAGGAACTGGCAGAGAAACATCCAAATATTCATATAATCACTTTGGGTAAGATAAAGAAGACTTACTGTTTCTGTGTGAAGATAACTCATTCAACAGTAAAGAGAAGATGTGTGTTTGTGTCACCTCAATTCCCAAAAAGTTGGGATATTATTTAAAATACCATAAATCCAAATGTAGTGATTCTCCTTTTTAAAGTGCAGATAAGTACAATACAAACGCAAACAAATCTGTTCGTGTGTGTGTGTGTGTGTGTATATATATATATGTATATATATGTATATGTGTGTATATATATGTATATGTGTATATATATGTATATATATATGTATGTATGTGTGTGCGTATATATGTATATATATATATATATACTGTGTGTATATATATACTGTATGTGTGTTAAGTGTGAATGTATGTATATACTGTATATACAGTATATGTACAGTGCCTTGTGAAAGTATTGGCCCCCCCAAGCCTTTTTGCCATTTTGCCACATTTCAGGCTTAAAACTTATGGATAGCAAACTGAAAATATTGTTCAAGAATCTACAACATGTGAGACACAATCGTGAAGTGGAACCAAATTTATTCAACATTTTATATTGTGTTTACAAATAACAAACTGAAAAGTAGGATGTGCAAATGTGAGACCAAATGACACACAGGTGCACTCTGTCATTGTTGCAATTTAGGTCAATATTGGATCATTCAGAAGTTCTCTTTGCTCAGTTACCTTCGCTGAGAGAACAGGCAGCCAATACTTTTGCACATCCTACTTTTCAGTTTGTTATTTGTAAACACAATATAAAATGTTGAATAAATTTGGTTCCACTTCACGATTGTGTTTCACATGTTGTTGATTCTTGAAAAATATTTTCAGTTTGTTATGTCTTAAGTTTTAAGTCTGAAATGTGGCAAAATATGAAAACATTTCTCGGGGGGGCCAATACTTTCGCAAGTCACTGTATGTACACACACACACACACACACACACACACACACACACACACACACACACACACACACACACACACAGCCAAGTTAACCACCAACAAAACACATCTCAATCAATCAGCAGGTTTATCTATAATGTAGTAATGTTCAAGTTGTACCTTGCTTCTTTTTTCACGCGTTTTTGTGTTTCAGACATACTGGACCAGGAGAGTATAGAGAAGTGTGTGGAGAATGTGGGACGGCTGGTGCAAAATGATGGTCTAAACTGCCTGATCAACAATGCGGGCCTCAAGGCCGTGGACAACTTGCCCACGGTGACAGTGGATAACATGACACAGCTCTTCCATACTAATGCTGTTGCCCCCCTAATGATCTCCAAGGTAGAGTTTGTGGTTTTCTGTTGACCTGATTGTTGTGGGTGAAGTACTCGGAAGATTTTCTCATTTGTGCTAGGAGGAAAATAGAAACAAAGCCACAGTGTTTTCCAAAAAGGAAAAAGGGACAACATGAGCAACTCTTTTCCTGATAGCTGCAAAGTAGAATAAAAGGATGACCTTGATAGGCAGAAGTCACACAGCCCAGGGCCGACTGCAGTTCATTAATATTAATTAAAGTTTCAGTCAAGCTGAGAGTACAGGACAGACTTCAAAGCGGCGCCCTGGGCTGCTAAACATTTTGATCCTGGTCAGGAACATGTCAGCAGGGCAGCTGTTTGCTGAGTCAAAGTTGGCTTCATCTGAAGGATGGTGTCTGTAACTGTGAGGCCCCGCTGATATCTGTGGTGTATATCAGGGGTCAGCAGTTAATCACAATGTACCACTGTAGCATGCATTTACATCACAGCTGGAAGAATTGGTTAATCATCGGTAGTAAATCACAGTTTAAAGGTCAGACGCTGCTGCTAACATTAGCATGTCTACAGCTGGCTGTGGTCTCAATCATATTGAGTTGAACGTTCCATGAATGAAGGAAATATTGTCACTAAGTAGTCTCTTGCAGGAGTTGGAATTTTTTCACCTTCTTCAAGATGGTATCTCAGCATTTTTACTAGCATGAGTGAACTCATGGCAAGTCTCCTCAGAGAAATTAAGGAATCATTTAAGATGCACATCAGATCTTGAAGATCTTTACTGATGCACGTTGTAAAAGTTGTTGAAAACCAAACTACAGTCAAAATGAACCTTAATTACCCTCCCCCGCCCCCCTGAGGATTTAAGTGAGGGGAAGTTGAGGTTCAGTGGTGTCTGTTTTGAAACCACTTTTGGGAGGTAGTTTCGTGTCGGATAGGGACAGAGGCATCTGCAGTTTGAACAGCTCCCAACACTCCACACTCCAATCACATACAGCGGACTGCAACGTCATACTGGCGACGGGAGAGGGAGGCGCCAGAAGGAAGAGTGTCGCACATAACAGAGCGTTACAACACGGAAGACCAAATTGACTGTGTCTGGTGTGTGTGTGTTTTCTCCAGCTCTACCAGTGATACTGCCACTACACTAAGGTAACAAAACTTCACGTTTGTCATCGTTGATGCCGCCGTCGCAATTTTATGACCTCACACATTATGCGCACTGAACGATGACTCTGCCCTGAAGTCGTTGCTATGGCAACCTGTCAGATCGGCCGATAATGTGGCTCAATCTGAACAAAGCCACATCGCATTTGGTCACTTGCTAAAAACAGTGTGAACAGTCATCCCTAAAAATCAGATATGGAAGGAAATCTGATATGCCTGAAGTCTGAACGGGGCCTATATGTTTTAGTTGTTTTCTTTTTTTTAAAAATTGACCTGGGGGGGGGGGGGGGTTCCCCCATCTCGTTGTTCAGTTGTTCAAGGAACTGTTTTTATGTACAATGACTATAAAATTTATTCATTCACGTTCCTCGCCAAAGACAGCGATGCCAGTTTTGGGTCAGCCAGTGGGAGAACTTTCGTAGGAAGTTCTCCTTCAGGAGGATCGGCATAAATTTCTGCCTGTCCCAGTCCTCTCTCCTGTCATTGATGGGGTTGTTCTTATAAACATGTTGAGAGATTTTTATGAAAACAAAGTTGTGTGGAAGTGAATTTTTTTCTAAGCAGAGGGAAAAAGATGCATGGACATGGCCTGAGTATGTTTTTCAAACTCAACCTGTGAAGTTGGTATGTCAGCATGTGGTGAGAAAGTGATAATGACTGTGTTTACGAACGTTAAACGTGTACACAATAACTGAGCATCTTCTTCTTTTCCTTTCGGCTTTTCCCTGCAGGGGTCGCCACAGTGAATCAGTTGCCTCCATCTAACCCTGTTTTCTGTATCCTCTTCTCTCACACCAACTACCTTCATGTCCTCTTTCACTACATCCATAAACCTCCTCTTTGGTCTTCCTTTAGGCCTCCTGCCTGGCAGTTCAAAACTCAGCATCTTTCTACCAATATATTCACTGTCTCTCCTCTGGACATGTCCAAACCATTTCAGTCTGGCCTCTCTGACTTTATCTCCAAAACCTCTAACATGTGCTGTCCCTCTGATGTACTCATTCCTGATCCTATCCTTCCTGGTCACTCCCACAGAGAACCTCGGCATCTTCATCTCTGCTACCTCCAGCTCTGTCCCCTGTCTTTTCCTCAGTGACACTGTCTCTAGACCAAACAACATCGCTGGTCTCACCACAGTTTTGTACACCTTTCCCTTCATTTTAGCTGAAACTCTTCTATCACACATCACACCTGACACTTTCCTCCACCCGTTCCATCCTGCCTGTACACGCTTCTTCACCTCTTTTCCACACTCTCAATTGCTCTGGACTGTTGACCCAAAGTACTTAAAATCCTCCACCTTCTTGATCTCTTCTCCCTGTAACCTCATTCTTCGACTTGGGTCCCTCTCATTCATACACATGTACTCTGTCTTAATGCGGCTAACCTTCATTCCTCTCCTTTCCAGGACAAACCTCCACCTCTCTGGCTTCTCCTCCACCTGTTCCCTGCTCTCACTGTAGATCACAATGTCATCAGCAAACATCATAGTCCATGGAGATTCCTGTCTAACCTCGTCTGTCAGCCTGTCCATCACCATAGCGAACAAGAAGGGGCTCAGAGCTGATCCCTGATGCAGTCCCACCTCCACCTTGAACTCGTCTGTCACACCTACAGCACACCTCACCACTGTCTTACAGTCCTCATACATGTCCTGCACCGCCCTAATATACTTCTCTGCCATTCCAGACTTCCTCATACAATACCACAGTTCCTCTCTAGCAACATTGAAAATCACGCCTTCTATTTCTAGCTTCAGACTCATCACTCTGACACTCTTTTTACCTCCAGGACATTCCTAACAAACTCCTCCTTCAAGATAACTCCTACTCCATTTCTCTTCTTATCTACACCATGATAGAACAACTTGAACCCTGCTCCTAAACTTCTAGCCTTGCTACCTTTCCACCTGGTCTCCTGGACACACAGTATGTCTACCTTCCTTCTCTGCATCATGTCAACCAACTCTCTACCTTTTCCTGTCATAGTTCCAACATTCAGCGTCCCTACTCTCAGTCCTATACTCTTGGCGTTCCTTTTCTCTTTTTCGTACGGGCACACTTTCCTCCTCTCCTTCGACCAACAGTAGTCCAATTTCCACCGGCGCCCTGTAGGTCAACAGCGCTGATGGCGGTCGTTGTTGACCCGGGCCTCGACCGATCCGGTATGGAAGTCATAGGTTTGATTCGCATGTTTGATTTGGCAAAAGTTTTACGCTGGATGCCTTTCCTGATGGAATTTATCCGGACTTGGGACCGGCACAATAAGACCCTGGCTTGTGTCCTCTTGCGGCTACATTGTACACAATAACTCAGCATTAGGTAGCTAAAGTTAGCTAGCCAAGTCAGATAGTTTAGCAACCTCCCCTGAATTCTTTAACTGAAGTGAGTTACCATGCAGTTGAGTTATGTATGTTATGCATATTAAACCCGAGGATTGTTTACCTCATCAATGACCCTGGAAACCTGATGAGGGGGTACCTTGTGACTGTAGTGATTTTTGAAGACCCCATGCTATTCCTCTAGCCCCAATATCAATCAAAATGTTCAATTTTGCTAAGTGACCTCACTGTAAACACGAAATGATTCGGGTGACAGCTATTCAATACACCAATTAAAAAAGAGTTAACTGGTGTGTGTATTTTGATTGAAAATATATTTTTTCTGTTTTTGATAACATCAATGATAACCAGGAGGGTATAGAGCAGATGATCTGGGAGTCTTCGCCATGAAAAAGGAATGCAGAACTCTCAGATGATCTGGAAAATGTTGGAATAATTATCAAAAGTGTGAAAATGATTCACAAATTTGGTAATGTTGGAAAAGCACTTCCCATCTTATTTGGCCTCATGTACAGGTCTTCTCCAACCTATGAAAACTATTGGTTCTGATTTGTTCATAAGCTGAATTGTATTTAAGTCTATTTATTGAATTTCAATCTATGATCACCATTTAACGTGCTTTAAATGTCATCACTAAGTAATATACCTCAAGACTACCCCAGAAACGATAACAGGACATAACAATAACCTATAAATGAAAAGTTAAATTGGACCTACAAAGTTCAGTTTAGCTTGTCTGAATAAATACAGTTGAGTAACAGGTTGAACAGTTAACTTACATTTTTTGCAGTGAGTTAAGCCAGTGTAATGAGATATCTTTATGTTGTAATTAATCAACATACTGTAGTTATGTAAAGAAGTAGACAACTATGTAATTTGTCAGTTTAGTTAGCTGGATGCTTGCCCAATACAGTCTTGTTGGTTACGTATAAATTAGTTATTGTCATCTTGGTATTATTCAATTATATCTCACACAATTTAGGTTAGTGGAAATTGTTAACATAATTGAGTTAATACAACAAATTATTTTTTGAGTGTCGATAGTACAGATCTGGAAATTAGAAGGAAAAAGTAATGGATATTTCAGCATTTTAGATGAACTGGTGCATCATGTAAGAGGTGGTTAAGGTTCATGTCAGATTAGTGAATTGTTATAATAATTACTGGATGTGTAAACACCTGACATTGTAGGAGTTGCTCCCAGCTCAAAGTGATGCAGTACAGTAAAACTTCCTCTCTTCATGAAGGCTTTTTCTGTTTCAAACTGTTGGCCATTTTCAAAGATGCTTTTCATTGTTTGAATTCTGTTGTGCTGTTGAATTGTGTGACGACATGCTTGTGTTTTATAGGAACCGAATCCATCAGTGACGTAAAAGGAGAAACGTTTTAAGCGCCTTAGTATTGCTAGGACGGTGTGTAATGTGAACCTGCTGCCGCCAGAGGGCGTCATTTAATAACTTCAGGTACTTAATAGAGGACTGAATGGAGTGAACGTATTACTGGAAATGCTTGACTCTTCAAAATAAAAGATTTAAAATAGTTATTAAATAACTATTTAATTTTTAAATGTCAATAAAATTAATGATTGTACATATTGCATATGTTATATAACTAGTAAAGATCCCTTTACTAGTCCCCTGCAGGGTAAATTATTTTTCCACTCTAGTTTGTCATTGGTAATCGCGCATGTTGATAAATATGTGTAGGCTTGCAAATAAATGGTGAGAGGTAGAGCGGTAACCAGTTCCCTTGTGGGACACTCAAATTAGTAGTTTGTAGGTGGGATGGTGCCTTGCCAAAGGGCACTTTGGCAGTGCTCAGGAGGTTGAACTGGCGCCTCTCCAGTGCCAGTTCACATTCCAAACTTTTTAGTCCATGTGGGTCTTGAACCAGCCACCCGCCGGTCCCCAGCCCAAGAGCCAGTGGACTGAGCTTCCACCTCCATAGATAATGTGTTCTGTCAATTTTTTCCATTTAAAACTTAAATTAGTAAACACACACGTGTCAGAATTTTTTGCAAGTTTGTATAACATTGAATTTCTGATTCAACACACTGACCTTGGGTTCTGATAAATGAAAAGATGTTGAGTCCAGCTTCCCACTCCAGGCCTTCCTACCTCTGCTGAAACGAGCTGCGTCAAGAGTAGGAGCTGGTGCTGCACGCGATATGAGCATCCAGAGGGCAGCGGTGATCAACATATCCTCTCTGATGGGCTCTTTGCAGCTTACCTGGGGGGAGCACTGCAAGGACAAAATATGGTACCCCTACAGGACGTCTAAGGTATTGTCTAACACAAAAAGACCTTAGCTTTAAAACTAACTCTAGGTTAGTTGAGCACAGAAATCGGTGCTAGATCTGCAAATGTGTAGAAACTGACACTTCAGCTTCTGTTGTTCCAGAGCAGGGGTGTCTTTTAGAGAAAGTTTTCTCGAAGACTAGAACATCTTAATTTTATCCAATGTTGAAGTAGTCTACCAACCTCTATGTGGTCAACAACTGTCCAATACAAAATATGCTGGACAATTCAGAAATACTTTAACAATATCTAATGTTGGTTTTCACCAGACCAATAGTTATCAAGAAATAAATCAGCCCTAATATGGCGTCCAATAAATATACCTGACGTAAAAGGACTTGGAAAATTGGAGTGGTCCAAGAGAAGAATTTGAACCCAGTTCTCCACACCACTGAAAAAGAACTGGTGGAGCTCAGCTCTTCTTGTTTGGTTGAATCCAGAGGGGATTTGCGTTTGAGGTAGATTGTGCAGCCATACTGTCCACACAGGAAGTTTTTACAAAGTTAGTATGGCCCAAGCTTGTCTTTTATAGAGACTGATAGCTGTCAGCTGGTTTTACTGGTTTCAAGGGAAAAATTGATCCAACCCTGATTTTTGATTAGTTCTGTGTTTAATCCTTTGTTACTTTTAGTTGGCTGTTCAGTGAACCTGTGTTGGGTAGGCAAATATGTGTCCTGCCTTGCAACCCTAAAGGGTCCTCAAAAAACAAAGGGAAAAACTGCCTTTTTGTGTTTTTTCCCAGCAATGATAAGCATCAAATTCTATTTCATGAATTAGCTGAGAATGGAGTGGGTTCCATGCATTCTGTGGAGCGAGCCTCAGTCTGGACTGCTTGTCTACTGCTGTATACACTGAACGTTCACCCTGTGCTGTGTTTTCACATGAACCCTTACAGGATGGGACAGTTCACAGCTATGTTGTTGGATGAAACTGTTCCAGTGTACATTCTCTTGCTTTTCTCATCCAGAGTGCCCTGAACATGGTGAGCCGCTGTATGGCTTTAGAACTGGAGCCTGATGGGATTCTCTGTGTGGCAATCCACCCTGGATGGGTCCGTACCGACATGGGGGGGCCTCAGGTAAAGCCCAGCTCTGTCAGGGCTGAAGATATTTAGTTGACGCTGACAAAATGGGGATTTCCTTTAATTCTCTCAAGCTTTTTTCTTTTCCATGTTGGGGGATGGTATATTCAACCTGAATGTCTGGGCTGTGATGGTGTTGTGGGATGAAGATGATTTACCACAGTCAGTGACGTGTGGTTAGGTTCATGGCTGATGATGCGCTGATTTCATTGTAATTAGAATTACAAACACATGAATCTACAGTGTAGCTTGTTCACAATTTAATAAGCAACAGTGAGTGGGTTATCATAGCAGTATCATAGCAGAATTATTTACACGTACAAACTGTAACACACAAATTAGCACATTTTATTAAACGTTGTTGTTACCTGCATGTTTGTTTATGTTACGTTTACTTATAAATTAAGTCCATACGCCGTTCCTTCTGGACAAAAGCAGTGAAAAAAAATTGAGTTTAAATATGTAACCCTCCATTTATATAGTAAGGCAAGGCGAGCAGAAAACAAATGAATGGCTGTAGTTTGCTGTCACTTTTTCTACGGCCGAGGAAGAAGAAACCTCGGTGAAATCCCTGGGATCACCATGAGGCGCGAGAACTATGGCCTCACCTAGTGCCTTTTTTCCAGCGGTTTCAGGACCGCTCAACTCAAAGACATTAGACACATGCAGTTGTTGACAAAAAAACACTGTACATTATATATATTATCTAAACTATGGAAATTTAGTTCATAGAGCAAACGTGTTTGAAAATTTTAATAGCGATACATAGAGAAATAGCATTACGGTCTCACTGTATAGCATACCAGCACTGCTAGCCGAGCCATTGCACAATCTATGCGAGGCTCGGCTGGCTGCTGCCAGGTCTCGTCTCAGTATTTCAGTGGTAAATGTGAAAAATTAGCAATTTTGAGTGAAAATAACCTAAAATTGGTGATGTTAAATAGAAAATAACTGTATAATACGCATCACTGGATAAATATAACCATTTAATTTATTTCTTCCATTTTTCTTTTCTTTTTTTTTCCATGGTGAAGGCACCCCTGACCGCACGTCACTGACCACAGTGCAGTTCAGTCAGAGAATTGAGCCACTGCCGTCAAAAAACACTGTCAGTGGGAGGTGTCAGCTCACCTCCGGAGCACTGCCAAGGCGCTCTTGAGCAAGCCTCCGTCCCCCTTATAAGTTGCTCATTTGGGTGCTCCACAAAGGGGCTGCCCGCCACTCTACCTCTTGTTGCATGATTACAGACCCCCTTGTGTGTGGTTGTGTGTATTACAGGGGCCTTTACACACTAATATGCATGCTTGTGATTGATTGATGACTAACATATTAGAGTGTGCGTTCTTAATTTCCCTTTGGGGATCACAACAGTATACAAATTTTTTTTTAATGAATGAAAGCTGCAAATCATCATTTCTTCGGTTTGTCTGTGCACAGGGTCAACTGAGTCCAGAGGAGAGCATCTCCTCTATCTTGTCTGTGATCGGAGGACTGACTGAAAACAATCATGGGTCATTTCTGAGCTTCACTGGAGAGACATTGCCTTGGTAACTCTCGTCATCAGAGTGATTAACTTGGAGGGGCATTAATCATGCAGTGTTAAGACAACTAGTCACAACTGTCCATGTTGGTTAAGTTACTGATTATTTGATCATACCTCATAAAAATAGCTCAAGATTTAAAAAAGCAGCTCTGTATACCTCTACACTCAGATGATCCACAGAGGTTTTTTTTTACTAGCAGGGGGTGTAAAACCAGATGATCTTAGTTTCTAATCCTGGCGTCTACTTTGGAGTGGACGTCCTGATAGAGCAATGGGCAGTCACATGATTGACCTGGGGAATGCTTTTAGGGGTTTAGTGGTCTGCTCAAGGGCGCCATGTGTATTTGTGTGACACATTACTGTTTACCTCTGGAACTGTTTTCTGCTGGATGTAAAAATTGCCTCCATGGGGATAATAAATTTACCTTATGTGTGTAAGGTAGAGATAAAAACACTTGTCTCAGTGTTTATTCTTTCTCTCGCCCTCGTTTATAAAGAATGAGTAAAAATTCAAACTTTATCAGCACTATCTGATGATAATCATAACTACATACTCATCCATTTTCTGTTACTGCTTTTTCTGCTATCGTGAGTCATGGGGAGCTAGGGGCGCAACGCCAGTGTACCGCGGATCCACACAGAGACAGACAATCACACACGCACACACTCATACTTGTAGTCAATTTGGGACCGGCCCATTAACCTGAAGCGCATGTTTTTTGGAGGTGGTAAGAACCCGGAGAGAACCCATGCAGACATGGGGAGAACATGCAAACCCGGAACATGTGAACCTGGAACTGCCTTGCTGTGCAGTGACAGCGCTACCCACTGTGCCACCGTGCCACAACATACAGTACAGTAAAACCTGGATATATTTAAAGTCCTCTGTAGTGATGCTGTTTCATTTAGTTTATAATAAAAAGTGCACTGCAGTAGAACCTGTGCAGTATAATAATGAACATGTTTGGGACAGTACAGTCACACAGGTTTGTGTTCAAAAAAAAAAAACCTGGTTTGTTGAAGACAAACCAGTTTTCAGTCTTGAAATTTCTGTGGACCTGAGCTGTGTCATTATAAAAATGTTATGCTCTTCGTCTTTGTTAAACAAGGAAGTTTAGTTGAAATCGCTTTTTCTTTATGAGTTTTGTATTTCAGTTTCCCCTCATAGCAAAGTGAAGGACATTTTTCACAGCGTCTTGTCTTTCCTATTGAGCATTCAATTCTGCAACATAACAGTTGGTGATTGAAGAGCTGCCCTGTTCGAAACTCAACTGTTCACCCAGCACCTCCCAGAACTGTCCCAGAACTTATTGTCGGTTTACAACACATGTAACACCAGCTGGTTTGGCAACAGGTGCATGATAAAGTTGTTGATGAAGCTTAGCCCATGTGTTATCTAATGTAGCACCATCAATGTAATGTTGCGATGCGATGCTTCTGTGATACAAAACAAACATGGAGAAACAACCACTCAAACCGGATTCAGTTGTGTTGTTACAGGGTGACAGCAGCATCACCAGAGCAACACTTCAGACGAGCTGGCCTGCAGGGGGCTCGTGTGAATGATCACAGTTTACTATGAAACCAGTTTGTCCGGAATGGGTTGCACAGGGAGTCATGTGTTGTGAGGAGAGAGAGAAAAGAGGGAGTGTGACTGAAGAGGAACAGTGATGTTCACTCAACTCACTCTGCTTCAGTGACATTTTAAACACTCAGTATTGATGTGTTGCACTGGCGGATGCTCATATTCCTGAAGAACAGACGGGCTGAGCTGCCGTTACAGCAGGTAAGAATTGATGTGAGCTTCAAGTGGAGAGCAACATCTGAATAGACTGCAGCCTTCCCAGGTCAGGCTTTAGGAGCTCAGCTGTGCAGCATTGATCAGTAAGTGAATTATATGTGGAGCCATGTGGTTACGTCTTTGTTGGTCTTATATCCTAACATCTCCTTTAACATGCCAATTCCTATTCAAATAAACGCTCTGATGGGGACAAGTTCTCCATTTCTTTACTTGAAGGACTTTTAATTTGATCAAGGTTATCAATCCGTCTCAGGAGTGTGTAGGTGTAAAGGATACAAATGAAAAACGTGTGTTTCTTAAATAATCCAGATTGTCATTTTTACAGCTTTACACCTTACAGATCTTACATTAGATGAATTTTTTCCTACTTTGATATGTTAAAAGAAAATTACTAACTCTCTAGTGTCATTAGATATGTTTTTCTTTCTGTCCTCTGGTGTCTAGTTACACTCAGAAATTAAGAGTGCTTCCATAAAGGTTCGTAAAACTGAAGACACTTGTATTATTTTTAATTCTCGCAAACATTTCATAAACCTTTTATGAATGTGAAGATGGGTGTTGATCAGTTTTCTGAGACCAAATTGACATTTTTGAATAATTTTGTCGCTGCAACAGCACAAAAGATTTTCCCTTCATAATAATAAAACTATAGAAATCAGATTTCACCTGACGTAAGCAGGTGTTTCCTAACTTGTGGCAGCAGTAACCCATTTAGCTTTTCAGCTGACAGAGATTTGTGGTGCTTCTCGCATAAATTAACACAGCATTGTTTGCAGAGTAAGTTGTTTCCTTTCTTGACCCAGAGCTGCTGGGTGAACTGTATATTGTTAACACAAAAATGCATCACTGCAACCTTCTCTGAATGTCCATCCATCCATCTTCAACTGCTTATTCGGGACCGGGTCACGGGGGCAACAGTTTCAGGAGGGATGAGTTTTCATAGCTCTGTAAACCCTTCACAATACTTAAATGGTATCAGGTTCACCAGATTATTCTATCCTTGTAGAGTTACAACACAAGGGTGGTCACAGTTATGTTAAACCATTGTATCCTGTATATAAGTACAACCAGAAAGTTTGTCTCCAAGAAAAGGCAAAACCAATTATGAGATGCATACTTCTACGGTTGCTTCAAAGCATGCGTGAAATTTATAATGTAATTCTGTAAGATAAAATATTCCTTTATTAGTCCCACAGTGGGTAAATTAAAAAAAAATCTCACTTTCAGAAGTGGGATTCAAATGTAAGCCTCCAGACAGAGACCAGAAATCCCAACTTGGAGGAAGGCAACGCCTTGAGGCTGGTGCCTTAGAGCACTCGGCCATCCTGACAACAATAACACACTGACTACAGATAGTATTTGAGAATATGGTGAGACCATAATAGAGCAGATGACTGGATCGATGGATGGACTTAATAGATGTCAGATGACATGCTCTTCTTGGTGGAGTCGTGATAAAAGTGTATTCTTGCATCAGTCAGTGGAGGGCGTCTCACCAATGCTCCTCCCAACATTTTGCAGACAGCCCAGGTTGTATCGCCTCACATTTTAGATCCCTTACTTTCCTCTCACCTTCCCGTCATGCTGCCAACATTTTGGTTTGCCTAACACTCCTGTAAACAATAGTTTTCTGCCATTGATGTTGTAATCAAGTATTATTTCCCCACACTGCATTGCAGTATCCTGTATGCCACTGCACAGCTTTGATAGAATAGATAACTGTAAACTTAGTGCTAAAGTGCAACTTTAGCACATAAATCAATACTGAACCTGGTTTGCATGTTTTGGAGATGAGGACTGATGAATATGGATGTGATCTGAGTAACACCTGAGATGTTGGTGCTGTTCCTCCAGTATGGCTGCCAAGGCATTTATTTTTTGTCATCAAAGTTCTACAGTGACCAGTAGATTCATCATACATCTGTAGGTATGTAGAGGTCATGTAGCGGTGGAGGATCATGGTGATGGTTGCAGACTATCCAGCCCCAGCAGGGGTCAAGTCAACAGCTGAAGAGCTGAAGTTGCCCTTTCCAGACTCGATCAAGTACTGCATCCTGGCCATTTCCATCGCTCTTCTCTTGCTGGCTTTAGCCCTCTTGGCGTGGCAGACCTTCAGATATTGGACCCAGACTCATGCTACATACAGACAACAAGGTACTGGTGAGGAGGGATTGGATTATGCCACCAAACACTACAATTAAGATCAATGTCTGACAAAAAAATAATTACGAAACACAAAATATCTTATGTTTACATTAGTGAACCATGATCTGATGCTCACAGAAAGAAAGTCAAGAACGCATAACAACTACTCAGGAGCTCCAAGTACTCAGGTGAGAGGACATCCAGAGTATTTGATAGGTGTGGTAAGCAGACCCATGGCTGGCAATGTTTCTTTTCAGGTTATTCTTGAGTGGCGTGTCTATATTGAGAATAATATTCCTTTCCAAGCAAAAACAATCAGTTGTAACTTGAACCTTTAATTGGTATCAGCAGCTCAGTGTGTGCATAGGAAATTCAAAAGAATGCAAATGCACTGTCTGCAGAGAGGAATGACTTTACATATGCTCTTCTGATTGAGTCCTGAATTTGAATGTCATTACAGCAATATGAAAAGGTAAGCTGGTGTCAGGGTTTAGAATGTTTTGATAAAGAACCTGTGATACATGTGATAGAGCAGTGGTCCCCAACCTCCAGGTCGTGACCCAGTACTGGGTGGCACAGAACATTTGCATTTTTCTTGCTCTCATTATCAGTCTGAGGATTTTTTATTTTGAAGAGTGACTTCTGTGCTGAATGATACACAGTCGAATGTGTGCGTCTGTGCCTCATGACAGGTCTCGGTAACATGACCAGCCGTTAACCCAAAATGAAACGCCCACAATTGTGCCAGTGTTCTCGATTAAAGTCAAGGCAGAAAATCCTGAGATTGCCCAAAAAGCAGTGAAAACCCTGTTTCCGTTTCCAACCTACTATCTGTGTGAAGCGGGATTTTCTGTAGTGACCGCAATCTAACCAAACTAGGGAGTAGACCAGGGGTCAAGTTTCATTGTCTCCTGTTAACACTAGATGGGACCGTCTTGTTGCAGAGACACAAACTCAGAACTCTGAATAATTCTAATTAATATTATTTAATTGACTTGTTCATACTTTTATATAGAAATGATCAGTATTTCTCCCATGTTGAATGCAGTGATTGTTAGTTGCTATATTTCAAAATAAACCTCATCAGTGCAGTCCCTTGAATTGAGTTTTTAATTTAACTATTTCTTATAATTATTTTGTTTACAGAGATGTTGATGATTAACATACGAAAAAAAGATTGTTTATTGTCCGTTGAAGTCATCATTTTACATAAAACCACTGCGGTGATTCATTATTAGACTACAGACATCCCGGCGTCATTAAAGATTATCGAGCAAATGAAGGCTGGTCCGTGAAAAAATTGTCTTAGATGAAACCGGTTGGTGGCGCAGAAAAGGTTGGGGAGCTCTGTGGTAGAGGAGACAAATATGAGAGTATAAAGAGTATAAAAAGGGTGAAATCCATCAGCTGAAGATAACGTTGGTTCTGTTTTTAAAGAAAGACTTTGAAATAAATGACATAATATCCAGCTAGCTCTAAGTCTTTCATGTTGCCTTATATTATCACATGGTTTAACAAATCATGGTTACTACAGTATGTCTATCATTATATCTGTAAGTTTGGGCAAGTTCCTCTGTTGATCTTGCTCTTCAAAGTGTGTGTTTGAGAAGGCAGTCACATTTTATTTGGATAGTTGACTGCTTCCTACCATGTGACTCATTTCAGTGAAGGTCCTGCAGAATTTCATAGAGGGCGATGTTGAAACAGAGCTGGTTGAGAAACATCACATTATAATAGGAACACTATTAAACATAATGCACCCAGACTCTGCATTCCTTCAGCACCTGCTAATTAAAATGTTATATTTCCATTCTGACTTTAAAAAAATAATATCACATGATGTCACAGTCAACTTATCTTGAGTCTGTAGTCTGTAGAGTTTGCCCAAATAGACACAGACTTGTTTGTATACTGACAGATTCTGAGTGTAACTATTTAAACAAGAGTTCAAAGTTGTCACAACTGGAACAACAGCTGCTGGGTTGCTGTTCTCAGAAATAAAAGCACTACTAATGGAAACGTAACCCTTCCTGTGTGTCGTCATGGTCCTTAGGCCAGGGCTTCCACTACCGAAGTCTGCAGGATGAGCCGCTGTCTGTCCGAGACGTCGTTTACCTCCTCAGGATCCAGCCAGACGGACGGACACATAGCAATGGAGGCCAGCGTTAAGAAGGTAGCACACGTACTGTACATGTAACGTTTTCCCAGGTTTATTTACCCTGTCTAGTTTGGTTTATTTACTCTCCTTATCTGATAACTTGCATGTGTTTTTTGGTGTCACTGTGTGATAGAGTGGTTGTCTGTCAATGTGTGGCCTTGACATGTCCTAGCAAAGCACCTGGGGTGTACCCTATCTCTGGCTCGTAGCCATTTGGGATAAACTCCAGCATAACCTGTTACCTGCAGGGTGGATAGGCGGCTAAAGATGAGACGGTCAAATATGTATTTCATTCAGTGTCTGGAAGGGTTGCATTTATTACATTGATTCTGTACAGCCCACATGAATATGGATATGTATGAGACCTTATTCCTGCCTGTGGCATAGTTCTTTTGATCATCTGTCTCCTTTTTGGGTTGGATTATTGACAGCAGACATTCTCATCAGGCAGGTGATTTTTTTTCCCTACTGCCCTAGATCCCGTGATGTGAAGCCTTGTCTAATCATTCAGCCATAAGAACACAATCTCTTCACAGGAGACCCTTGTCCTGGCTAACTGGCTTATCAAGCTAGTTAGCCAGGCAGGAATCAGGTCATGACCCCAGGTTTGGGGTTAGGGTTAGAATAGGGTTAGGGTTAGGATAGGGTTAGGGTTAGGGTTAGTATAAGGTTGGGGTTAGGATAGTGTTTGGGTTAGGATTAGAATAGGAATAGGGTTATGGTAGGGTTAAGGTTAGGGTTAGAAACTATAGACTACCTGTAAGAAAACTCTGTCACAACCTGACTGTTAGTTCATATATTTTTTAAATTATCGACAGGGTTGTCCCCCTGAGGATGAAATTCACTCAGAGGTAAAAATGTAAAAACTAGAGGGGGGGATGATCCCTTTCATCTCCCCAACAAATCATACCCTGCTAATTTGACAGTTGACAATTGCCCCTTGGGGACTAATAATGTTTTGTTTTTGTTGTTGTTTTATTTCACTTATATTGCCATTCTAATTCCACTTATTGGACCAGGTGGAAGGATCGCTCCATTTCTCCATCTATTATGACCCGCTGCAGTCCCAACTTGTGGTCACCGTGTTGCAGGTGGAGGGGCTCCTTGATCTCAGCCAGAAGCTAAGTGTCCAACCATTTGTCAAGCTAAGCCTCATGTGGGCAGGTTCGGAGGCAGTTGAAGTGGAGCGTGGTGCACATGGACAGGTAAATAAATCGTCATCATTTATCACATATCAGTGCCTCACAAAATATCTACAGTGCCTTTGTCAATTCTTTGCTTACTAACTGATCCTGTCAGGGAGACAGGACTACACCCACCCTGTGGCAAGTGTTGCAGGAGTGGCAAACTCGAATTGTGAAACACAGCTGTAATCCTCTATTTGGAGATCAGTTCAGCTGTAGTCTACATCAGCATCTTGATCTTGATGACATCAGCCTAAAGATGGAGGTAATGGTACTTACACACCGGCCTCTCATTCACAAAACAATCTAAAGAGCATGGTCTAAAATCCAGAGCACAAGTTCATCCATCCAGTTCCCAATCTCCTGCCTATGAAATGTACATCTCTGCTGTCTGTGACATCTATGCAGTGGGTAAAGCATTCATCTGTGTAGATACATCTGCTTCTCTCATTTGTAGGAAAAACTACACTTTAGACCAGGTTTTTAGCATTGAATGGTTAACTCACTTCTTCCTGGATCACATTTTATATCTGAAACTATCTGTGTGCATCTCAGGTGAGAGATTTTGATAAATTTTCCAGACAAACAGTACTAGGAGAAGTTAGGGTTCCTCTCAGTCAGCTCAACATCTCCTACCCTGTGGAGCTGCAAGAGGATCTCCAGATCCCCAAGAAGGTAAACTGGAACACCATGTAAACACATATACCTGTAATGTATACTGGAACCGAACTGTATTTTTCTTATCTTTCATTAGAGGTAAATTTAAGATATATGGTTAAGTTATATATATTTTCAATATTTCACAGACCCTTTAATACTGCTGAATATGCTTACTTGTATTATTCAATTTACAGTAGCTTACATCTTGCATCTATACTAGCCTAAAGTAATAATCTTGCTGAATGAGCATGAAGTCATGTTCCTGTGTATGTCATGATTGTACATGCAGCTTATTGTTTGATATATAAAATGTGAAAAAAAATCCCCCTGAGAGCAGTAAATATAAAATTACAGTCAATAGCAGGATTAATGCATGAAATAATGAAATAATTATTAAGTTTTGCTCAAATTGCTCAAGATTTTTGTTGGAGCCCTACTGTGCTATTAGAACAATGTTTTTACAAAATAACCAAGACACTTCAACAAAGCTTTAAGCAATTTCCCCCTCGGGTATCAATAAAGGATTCTGATTATGATCATTTTGCAAAAAAAAACAAAACAGTGATGAGAATAGATAACACCAGTTACTGTAACCCTAAAGGTTACAGTGGTCAACAATAAGTAGGAAGCATACAGGGCCTTACTTTGAGTGACTTTAACATGTCTGCGACCACAGGACATCACTTGTCTCTCATACTGATCTGATGTGATTCCAGTCCCTTCCACATACTGTTGACTGTTTCTTAGCCATAACTTTGTGATGAAACATTTTCCAGAGGTCTTCTATTGAGTTTAGATCACAACTCTGGGCTGGCCATTTCATTATTTTAATATTTTTAACTTCAAAAAAATACTGACCAATTTTGCTGTGTGACAGGGTATTTTCCTGCATGAATATTACTGGCTAATTGGGTGATGAGTTGTAGGTAATGTTGAAGAAGGGTCTTACTATCTTTTACCCTATTTTGGATAATTTCAGATAGAACTAAGATGTGACCTTCAAATTTGAAACATTGTACATCCATCCATCCGTCCATCCATCCATCCATCTTCTCTCGCTTAATCGGAGTCAGGTCGCGAGGTCTTCAGCTTCAACATGGAACCCCAAACTTCTCTTTCCCCGGCCACATCAACCAGCTGTGCAGGGGGATCCCAAAGCATTCTCAGGCTAGTGTTGAGATATTATCCCTCCACCTGGTCCAGGGTCTGCCCCGGGGTCTCCTCCCAGCTGGACGTGCCAAGAACACCTCCCTAGAGAGGCGCCCTGGAGACATCCGCACTAGATGCTCAAACCACCTCAACTGACTCCTTTCCATGCAAAGGAGTAGCAGCTCTACTCTGAGCCCCTCGCAAATGACAATGTTTCTCATCCTATCTGTAAGGCAGACACCAGCTATCCACCTGAGAAAACCCATTTCAGCTGCTTGTATCCACAATCTTGTTCTTTCGGTCATGACCCATCGCTTATGACCATAGGTGAGGGTAGGAACGAAGATTGAATGGTAGATGGAGAGCTTTGTCTCTCATCTTAGCTCCCTCTTTGCTTTGCTTTCATAATCTATTAATCTATCAATCTATTTTCTATAAACATATATTGTCCTGAAGCACTTATCTTCTCTGGACAGGATCTTGTGGGAGAGGTGCTTCTGTCTTTAAAGTTCCTTCCTACCTCTCAGAGGCTTGAGATTGGACTGCTAAAGGTCAGGACAGTCCTCAATGAAATAAGCTCTGAAGCAGGTAAATAATGGCCAGCTTCATAAAATTAATAAATGCACAAACCACCATCAAAAAACTATGATATATTGATTGTTACTAACATATTTTTCTCTGTTCTTTGAAGCCCTGTATGCCAGGATCAGTGTTCAGTGCAACCAGTGCAAGCTGAGGTGCCAAAAAACCTCTGTAGTGGCGCAATGCCAGGTTACTGTCTTCAATGAGGTCTTCATTTTTGCCCTACCAGAGTTTCCTCTGCAGCAATGTAAAGTTCTGGTTTCCGTGTATGAGACCCACATGATGAGCAAGCGAACCAAACGTCTGATTGGACATTTGTCTGTGGGGAAGGAGAAAATGTCAGAAGACAGACAATGGCGTATGATGATGCACTCAGTCCGCCAGCCAGTAGCAACGTGGCACGGTCTGCTAATCTGACTGAAATTCTCCTCTGCACCTCTTGGATGTCAAAATCCCTGGTATTCAAAACTGAAAGCTCTGTCATTTAGGTCTGGATGCTGAACTCTTTTAGGTGTTCCAACTAATTTGTTAGGTTCACTACATTGCTGCCAAATATTGATACCCCTGAAACCACCTGGGTGAAAGTGTAACTGAGTGTGTGGGGTAGAGAGAGAGAGACTCTGAAGCAACAGTTGGTTTAATCCGAGGAAACAGCTGGTAAAACACTTCAAGTATCTAAATAACCAGCATCAAAATCTAATTTCCTGCAGCAGCTGCATGTCTGCAGCCAGAGCTGAGTTTAGTCAGGATCTATGAATGATGAACCAAATTAATCAACATAATGAAGTTCACCACCAAGTTGGGTAAGTAGTTGCTGGATTTAAAGGGGCATTTTTGTATTCAAACCACTCCATCCATATGTCACAATGTACTTTATAGTTTCACAGACCAATGACGAGTACATCACCGCCTCTGTTTCTGCTGCTCTTTATCATCCACATCATCACAACCTCCTCAGGCCTCACCATCCCTGATGGTGCTCTGTAAAGTAATATCAAGGCCAACATACCTTGTGGAAGTGTGTTGGCTTTGACATAGGGGGCATATATCATTTTCGTGGCAGATGCTGTATGATTAACCCCTAAGCTAACGCTCGGCATTCATTAGCAGCGTGCTAATGCTAAAACGCTTTGTCCAAAACCTAAGTATGAGAGCAATAGTATTTGAACTGCATGCTTACCACGGGATATTTAACAGTATGTAATAACTGTGGTAGTGACAATAAAAGGGCAAACAGATTACGGATTTCTTCTTGTCTTTTATTTATGCAAGTGCTGTCCTAATGTCCAAACAGTTTTTCCATCTCTTCCCAGGTGTTTGAACAGCAACCAAAAAGATCATACAGTATAGAAAAAAGTCATTTGGCTACCAGTGCTGATACCAGTATTGGTTCGTAAGTGAAATTTGCAGACTATATGACTCTTCAGTAGTATAATTGTGGAGCATGGTGGAGTATGGTGGAGTATGCTGGAGCGGCTTACCATCTCAAACCTTTGGTTACCCATTCTGCATTGGTTTTACACAAATCTTTCTAAACCTTCTCTTTTGACCAAAATTACCTTCAACTGAAAGAGCACTAACTAGCTAACCTTTGAATGCCTTTCTGATTATTACTTTACTTTTGCACTAGCTACGTTTACTCTTTGAATAATTATTTTTGTGTCAATGTTATATTTAACCTGAGGTTATTTTTGTCTTTGTGAAAATGGTTAATTGTGCTTTATTAAATATTGACATTGCAGCTCTTAAAGAATTTTAGGCACAAACCAGTTTGTTTTTTTGTTTTTTTTGGGGGGGGGGGGTCAAAATATTGAAGAAGAGAGTTTTAGTTTAACTGGGGATGATTTTCCAGGTTGTCATCCTTCTGTAACCTTCAGTCTTGTCATGGCTGATGTTGCTATGCCAATTCCTGTTTTTATTTCTTTCGTGGAGATGACATCTCCACTCACAAAGGACCCAAGGTATTTGAAGACCTTTACTTGCCCGTTCAATGTTATGTTGGTTAATGTTGGATGGTTGTAGCTGTTGACCAGAATCTTGCTTTTTTCTTCACTTATCTCCATGCCATCCCGCTACCTGCTCCAGTCTGGTGGTAAGTTCCTTGAGTTCAGCTTCACTTTTCCCTAGTAGGTCGATGTCATCTGCGAGGTGAAGGTTGAAGATAGGTCTTCCTCCGATGGTTATGGTGGAGTGGAACCCCTGAAGAGCTTCTGCCATGATGTTCTCCAGGAATATGTTAAATAAGACAGGGGAGAGGAGACAGCCCTACTGTTGTTTTAAAAGGTTCACCCATAGTGTTGCTTATAAGCACTGCACTGGCTGATTGGATGAGCTAAGGTTATTGTCAACATTGTGGTTTCTGAGAACCTGCCATAGTCCATCATGTCAGACATGATCGAACGCTTTTTTGCAGTCAATAAAGTTGTGATATAATTTGTGTTGATGCTGAAGGTGCTTCTCAATCAGTAGTCTGATGTTAAAGATTTGCTCGGTGGTGCTTCTTCTTGGTCTGAATCCCGCTTATTCCTCTGAAATTACTTCCTCTGCCTTACTCCTCAATCTGTTTAGGATGATCCGCAGCAACACTTTGCTCACATGACATATGAGGCTGATGGTCCGATAATTTTGGCATTGTCTCGAATTCCCTTTCTTGGGGATGGGGATAATTAAAGATGGGGTCCATTTTTTGGGCCACTGCTTCGTTTCCCAGGTCCTTTGGCAAATGTGAGTCAGTGCTTTAATTAACTCTTGCCCTCTGTAAGTTCTGCAGGAATGTTATCGATGGCTGGTGATTTTCCGGTTTTCAGACTCCTAATTGCCTCTTCCACTTCAGCTTGGAGTATTGGCATGTCTTCACATTTGCTGCTGGACTTTGTGACGCTGATAAGTATGTTAGGGTCTGGTGTTATTGCAAAGTTGTAAAGTTCCTTACAGTATTCGGTCCATCTCTTGGTTACCGCTGCTTTTTCGGTTAGTAGAGATCCATTCTTGTCTTCAATTATTGTAGCTGTAGGTTGTTGCGTCTTTGTCAGTTTCTTTAATGTGGCGTAAGCTGCTCTACTGTTGCTGTGTCTTATCCCTAGATTTACATTCTCACTCTGCTCTGTGATCCACTTCTCTTTCGCTTCCCTCATCGTCTTCCTAATATTTTTGTTCATGAGAGTGTGCTGTTCTGCTGCTTCTGGGTCATCCTTCTTGGTCTTCTTAAAGGTTCTTCTTAGGTCAAATACCCTTGAATGATGGTTATGTTCATGGGCTGTGCAGCGATCCAGATGCTGATAAGCGTACTGGATATCGACGTGCAGCTGATGACTGAACTGATTTTGTTTTTGTTGACAATAAAGCCGAGTCCATGCTGGTGTCTGGAATCCTCTACACTATGCCATATCTTGTGGCCTTCTTCTGTCGTGGTTTCGCCACAGCTGGTCCACCTGACCTCGGCAAAACACAGGATGTCCCACCTATATCTGTCTAGTTCATGGGTCAGCTCCCTCATTTTCCCATAGGCATACAGTGTGCGAACATTCCATGTCCCAATAATGGTGTCCTTCTTTGGGAAGCTGTGCAATGGTGTTAATCTTGTTCCAGTAGCAAACTTGTCAGTGGGTAGCGCGGTCGTTGGTGATGTTCTTCCGGGCCTCGACCAATCTGGCATGTAAGTACCTGACTGATTATCCATCATGACATTTCAATAGGCAAATAAGCTTGGTGGTGCCTATCTCCTCTCCAAATGTTGGAGAGGAGATGTTGGTGAATGCACGAACATAAATACTGTGCATTGTGGGTTTGTTCCTGCTCAGAAGTTCACAGAGATGTGGAGAAAAGAAGGAGGAAGTGCTGCAGATGATACCAAGAAAGAAGAAAAGACTTCATGAAGTCTGATGTGGTGGGGTTTCGTTTCTCTTAAGGACAGGAGACAGTATAAAATACAAGATATTTATTTGTCAATTCAAATCATGTATAGGTTGAGTAGCCGTACAATAATATCATCCATAGGTTGAGTATGAGTCCAATAATATCATTGATGATATTGACAAACAGTACTTATACAATACTTATAAACAATACTTATCTAATTATGATAAGAGCTCTGGAGATGATGAACAGTCCTTCGAAGTGTTGTTACAGAATATTCTGGGTACAGGAAAAACTTTACAGATGAGAGCTGCAGCGGAGTTCCAGGTACAAAATATGAAAAGAATCACACATCATTTATACTCTAAAGGTGTGACTAGGGGGAGGTATCGGCTCATCTGCTTTCAAACAGTTCTTTACGGGTTTTCAGTTGGTACATCATGACCTCCAGACGTCACCAAAAATATCAAGTCAACAGTTTCACAAAACTATTTGATGACATAATATAATCAGTCACGCGAACCCTGTGAGGACATATCTGCTGCAGACATTCTTTGGATGACCCTGTGCAGAAACATACATTCTAATTTCAAGTACAGTATATGAAATGATCTGGCTAGCTGCTTCTGTCAGTTTCTAACTTCTTCCAAGGATACCGACAGTCATGCAAGCATTTCCAAATATGGTCTAACAGTAATTATTTTCATGCAGCATCTTCATGACCTCGAGGCATTCTGGTGCTACCTTCACGAGGGCTGAATAATTTGGCACACACACAACAATCCAGATCTTTGGTTCAAGGAGATATTATTTTATTATTATATTTTATTGTATTATTTTATTGTATTAAAAACTTTCCACCACACTCTGAGTATCGAACCTTTGGCCGAGTCAATTAGACAAATGTAGCGCCCCATGTAGCCATGGGGTGGGTTGAGTTCGAATAATAATGAAATGACTGACCCAGACAACAGCTGTTAAATTTAAAGGAATCTCTTTACTGAAATGATATTTGGTTTTTTGTTTTAAAATTAAAAAGAAAACTCCCTTATGGAACGTAATAAAATAAAATATTAAATGACATGCAAAGATATGATGAAATGCCCAGTATATGACCCGAGGCTTTAAAACCTTAGATTGAACAAAATCTGTGTTATCTCAATCAAAGGAATGATATTACCAACCCATAGATTGTATAATGGCATTGAAATGGACTTGAAAAAATAACTTTACACCTTTAACACACTTTGTGGGCCCACACACACACACACACACACCGTGTACACACACACACCCCACCCACGATGCAGGCCTGTGTGTCGCTCCGTGTGGTCCTCAGTAGCATCCGACAGTTACCGAACAACTCACAGCTTCTCGTCGACGCTGCAGCATCAACTCCCCATACTGTACTGTACTTGCGCCAAACGTGTCCAATGGCCACCGTGAAGGGAAACAGTTTCTCCGCGACAACCTCCTCCAAACTGACGTCTCGTAGATGCGAGGGTCGTCCGGCCAGTCCACCTCTCGCTCCGCTGATCCACGCTGACACACCGGGACCCTGTGTTTACTCCTCTCGCTGTTACCGTTTCCACAAAACCATGAGCTACTTGCCCACCGCAAAATTAACTTTTATCTCAACGTTAGGAGTAGTAGTTCGTCCACTCTATCTTTTTCCCACAATCCCTCTCTCTTCTCTTTTTTTTTCTCCTTCCTCCTCCTCCTTTCTTTTCCCGCCATCTCCTCCGCCCCCGCCCCCCCAGCCAATGCCGGCAGGTGGCACGGAACGGAACACCTTCACAACCAATCCCCAGCATCCACTCATACCACACTCGACCACCCTCCGTAATCTGTTTAAATCAGTCTTTTTAATATTAAAATGAATACTTATGTGGCGTGAGCGGAGTATGGGGTGGTGAAGAATACCGGAATCGATGTGTCAACAACGCCACCTGGGGAATTGCACCCCAGGAAATCCTAAACTCAGATGTTAAGATCCCACAGGTCCGTTATACCACTGGGGCGAGACTGTTTTCCATTAAAACAAACAAATTTTTATTAACAAAAGAATTAAAATAATACAATATGTGGCACACACCAGTTATGCCGTACTATAGGGTGAGCACTGGGGTCAAAAGGAAATAAGGGCTGGGGCTCCAGGCCTACCAAGCGGCAGGGACAACCAAAATCAAACGAATCACCCAGTGCACACACTCAAACCAAAAAAAAGGGATCGTGAAGAACGCGCCACCACCAAGGATAAAACTGCCGCTGTCAGCCCGCAGCACCTAACAGAAAAGGAGAAACAATTAGCACAACAGAACAACACAAATTGGTGTGGACTAAATGATGATTTACATAATTTAAATGTACAAACTAATTCAATAAACTAATGGTAAATAACAAAATGTAACTGTAGAAAATGTGAAAATACAATCAAAGTATAATTAACTGAAAATTGAATGGTAAGAGATAGAGAAACGGACTTAAAATATAAAGTGGTGTTCACTGGGCATGGGCGACCATGCAGGCCCTAAAGCTGCCTGTGAACCAACCACACCTTAGAATCAGGGCGATAAGCCGCCGACTAGGACTCAGTCCGCTCTCTGCTTACTGACCGAAATAAACAAAATTAGCGGAACATAGGAACCAAATATAACATAATTAAACTGAGAATGAATTAACCAAAATATGAACAGAACCAAAATAAAGAACCAAATGAAGAACAACAAAAGGAAACTCAAAGAGCCAAATAATCCAAAATCAAATGTGCCATACTTCAACAAAAAGAGGGCCAGTAAGAAATAAAACCAGTATAAAAGGGCCAAGACTAAGCCATTATAAAAGGGCCAGGGCTAATGAGAAGAGCCAGGGTAGCAGCGTGGCCCAAGGAGTAGTGGTCCGTGGTGTCCTGTAATAGCCAGCGCGCCGCAAGCACAGCACACCCCAGGCAACGGGAGGATGTGCGTCTCAAACACGCCTGGGGTACACAGCCAGAGCGGGCAGGTAGACAGACGCACTGAGCAGAGCTCCACACAGGTCAGCCACTCTCCCTCGGCCCCCGACAGCCAGCCACACTGGGCGAGACGGTTGGGTACCTAGATGGCGACCACACGACGGGTTCACACCACCCAAATGGGAAGCCGTCTGGGGAAACTGAGCTGCCGATGCCACGCCAAACAATTTGCGGCCACGCTGAGCCACAGCCACCACGGCAGCGCATGAGGAGCAGGAGAGAGCGGGCGCGACCGCACGCACCTGAATATAACCGTGTGCGCAGCACCGCCCCCCCCCCCATCAGTGCGCCACAGCTGTGCGTAAAAGGCTGGCACAGTGCCAAACAGTGACAGGGAGGGAAATAGCCTCTGGCTACACTTAGGACCTTAAATACTACATTACTAAATTTAGGGCTCTTTAGATTAAACCTCTCGTTTTTCTCAAATGGGCTACACAATAAAAACATTAAGGGAATATTAGATAATGGGGATACGGAACACAAAATATAATTCGCAGATGATATATTAACATACATAAGTGAGTCATCTTCATCCATACTAGCACTTTTAAATAATTTGGGGGAATACGGAATACTATCAGGATATAAAACAAATGAATCTAAATCAGTAGCCATGATGTTATCAGGTAAATACCCAACTGAACTAATTGAGAAGACCAAGTTTAAATGGACGAGCCAAGGATTTAAATATTTGGGCATTACAATCACCTGTCACATCACAACTATTTGAAGCAAACTACGGGAAATTGATTGGTGAAATAAAAAAGGACCTAAGTAGATGGGAAGTTATACCTTTAAATTTACTAGGAAGAATAGAAACTGTGAGAATGAACATACTACCAACATTGTTATTTTTATTTTAGTCACTGCCCATTGTAAGTTCTAACTCTACCCTTACAACTTTAGATAAAACAATATCAAATTTCTATGGCAACATAAAAGGGTCAGAATCAAATATAAAACACTTTTGCAGCCTGAAGACAAGGGAGGGTTGAACCTACCCAATTTAGAGCATTATTACTGGGCCGCACAAATTCGAGCCTTAATTATTTGGATAAATAACGACACGGACACGGTTTGGATGAAGATGGAACACAGTTCATGTAAAAACATTTCTTTCGAATCACTTCCTTTTGTGACTCAAGAAACGAGGAGGAAAGTCAGAATAGAAAATGAATGGATTAAAGGACCAATGAAGATATGCTCAGTGTCATGATCACTCCGTTCCTGCAGTCTGCTCCACGGTTCCCACTGTCCCACCTCCCAGCCTGACCACACCTGCCGCTGATCACCCACACCTACAGCCCATCTGCAATCAGTCCGGTATTTAAACCCACGTCTCACACTCAGTCTCTGCCAGCCTTCTGTCCCTTGACCTCGTCTCCTGCCTGCTCCCTTTCTCTGGAGTGATCCATTGTGTCTCCAGCGTGCTCCGCTGGCCTAGTGGTTACCTGCCGCCTGGGAGACCCAGGTTCGATTCCCACTCCGCCCGGCCTGAAAATAAACACTGTTGAGCTTAACTCCTGTCTTGTCTCTTTGTGCTGCACTTGGGTCCTGTTCGCACCCCGTGACAGTCAGTTGTAAGAAAAAAAATTGGGAATATTCAAATCAATCACTAGAGCCACTAAAGTAACTAAGAATTCAGACTTTTCGCCATCTATACTTGATGCAAGGTATAAAAAATGGTCAAATCAGGGACTAATTTATATAGCACAATTGTTTAATGGGGAATTAAACAATTGTGTCATTGTCATTTGATCATTGTCATTTTATCAACTTAAAGAATTTAACTTACCTCTTCAGGATTTTTATAAATTTTTACAATTATGTCATCTTTTAAAACTTAAGGAATGGGAAAACATTAGTATATCACCGACGGAGTTAGAAGGACTGCTGATCTCAATGACTGGAGAAAATACAACAAAAAAGGGGACTATATAAAAAATATACAAGGCTCTACAACAAGACTCTAAGGACAATAATTTAGGGGTTAAAGAGAAAGGGGAACTGGAAGCTAATATTATAATAATAGATAAAGAATGGGAAGACACTTTTGAAGCGGGCCACAAATTAACCAGTAGTCCAACACTTAAGGAATTTGACTGTAAGGTTAAAATGCGATATTTTAATACTCCGGTAGTGACGTCAAAGTATAACAATGTAATTTGTGCTGGACGGGATGTGGAAAGGAGGGAGACCACACACATATACAGTATTTTGGGACTGTCCCAAACTTTTACATTCTGGAATGATATTCAAGAAGACATTAAACATATTTTGGGCATAAATATTGTTTTAAATCCAGCATTGGTCATTTTAGGGATACCATCAACTAATTTGAAATATAAAGAATGATATGATAAGAATCATAAAGATATGGGAACGCCCCACTTATCCGCCCGGATAAGTGGGGCCGGGTCATGTTCTTAGTTGTCTCACTGTCCTTTTCCTCGTTTGTGAATTTTTTAATTTTTGCCGTGCTGCTTTTGGTTTTCTTTCCTCGCTCAGCCTCAGCAAAAATGTTAATTTTTTCCACGTAAGTCAGTCTCTGCTCCTTGGGGTCCAGATGCAAACAACCTGTAACAAAATGTGTGTTTGACTGAAGTATGTATATATGAACCACCTCTTCTCTGCTGCTGCAATCGTGCAGATTTCCCCACTGTGGATCGAATAAAGGATTATCTTAAAAAACAAAACTAATGAAGAAAAACAAGTACATATGAACTTCAAAAACAACTTTATTGGGATATATTTCAAATCATATTATATGAAAAGAAATAGTCCATCATCTGAAGTGTTTTACTCAGCTGCCTCTTTTCCCTGTAAGAAAAAAAATAGAAGTGGTTTCTAAGTGGTTCTTAAGTTCCTAAGCATACTTTTTACATGTAATGTTTTTATCTGACATACAGCTACTGAAGTAAAAAGGTAGAACCGATAATTTTTTTTCATGACTAAAGTTCTGTGGAAATATGGATAGACTTACCTTGCCAGAGTCACGACTCTTTGCTCTCAGTTTGTTGACCTGAGACTCTGCAATGTCAGCACGCTCTTCAGCCTCCTCCAGCTCATGCTGGATCTTCCTGCACTTGGACAGGTGAACATTGGCCTGTTCCTCCTGAAATACAAGACAGAAATATATTTCAGTGTTCAGAAAGACCTGCTAGGTTTGTTAAAGTCTAAAAAAAATGAAGAGGTGTCTTGTCCTTACTGCTTCTTCAGCCTGCCTCTTGTAGGCCTTCACCTTGAGCTGCAGCTTGTCAACCAGATCCTGGAGCCTGGTAACATTTTTCTTGTCCTCCTCAGTCTATCAAAGGTATTTCTGTTCAAGTTTACATACGTTTAGCATGAATGTAAATGGTAGTTACAAAAGTCCTTATATACCTGGTAAGTCAGCTCCTTCACCCTCCTCTCATATTTGCGGACACCCTTAACAGCATCTGCACCGCGTCTCTGTTCGGCTTCAATTTCTGCCTCCAGCTCACGCACCTACAGGAAACCAGAAAATATTTTTGATCCTTACAGATTTACTGTTTTACATTGGCTCAGATGTCCAAACAGTTTTTTGTTAATAGGTTGTGGTCCTTGTTTTGGACCTCAACCAAAAATGGGTTGTCTTACTCTAGACTCAAGTTTCTGGAGCTGCTTCTTTCCACCCTTCATGGCCAGATTCTCAGCCTCATCCAGGCGGTGTTGCAGGTCCTTCACTGCGACCTCCAGGTTCTTCTTCATCCTCTCCAGGTGAGCACTAGTGTCCTGCTCCTTCTTCAGCTCCTCAGCCATCATAGCAGCCTAGAAGAAGCATTGTAAGATTGCAATGTTATAAGCAGAAAACAAACAAAAAAAGTCCTTCACTTACACAACAATGTATGAAAATAAGAGTTAAACTTACATCGGTAATAGCTTTCTTGGCCTTGTCCTCGGCATTCCTTGCTTCCTGAACAGTGTCATCAACTTCACTCTGGATCTGGACCAGATCAGCCTCAAGCTTCTTCTTGGTGTTCATGAGACTCGTATTCTAAAGTGTTAAAAGATTGAGTCATGTCAGTCATCTCATGGATTGTCAAATTTATATTTAAAAAGTGGTTTCAGATAATTGAATAATTGATAGTTGTTCACCTGGGAGTGCAGAAGTCCAACACGCTCACTGGCATCGACCAGCTCCTGCTCAGCGATTTTGCGGCTTCTCTCAGTTTGTTCCAGAGCAGCTCTAAGTTCCTCAATTTCAGCCACCATGAGACCGTTCCTGCGGTCCACCATGGCAGCTTGTTCCTTGAGGTCATCTTGGGCTCTAACAGCATCATCAAGGTGCAGTTGTGCATCCTGGTGAATAACATTAGCAGAATATAAATACCAAAAGTAGGTGAAATGACCCAAATCATAGCAGCTACTCTGTTCTTCCATACCTTCAGCTGTGCCTGGACATTCCTCAGCTGCTTCTGGGACTCACTGGCCTGGCGGTTGGCATGGCTCAACTGAATCTCCATCTCATTCAGGTCTCCCTCCATCTTCTTCTTGATTCTCAGGGCATCATTCCTGCTCCTGACCTCAGAATCCAGAGTGCTCTGCATGGAGTCAATCACTCTCTGGCTGTTTCTCTTGATCTGTTCCATCTCCTCATCTTTCTCTGCCAGCTTCCTGTCCACCTCACCCTTAATCTGGTTAAGCTCCAACTGGACACGCAGGATCTTAGATTCTTCATGCTCCAAAGTGCCCTGATAATATCAAAAAATAAAATTTATTTTTGTTGACAAATATTGGAGGGAGCATTTGTCGATTGCGATTCAGTAAATCTTCTGAGATTAAAGGTACCTCGGCCTCTTCAAGAGCTGTCTGAATCTCAGACTTTTCTGTCTCCACCTGCTTCTTGGCTTTTTCTAGCTCATGGATGCTCTTACCAGTCTCACCAATTTGTTCAGTCAGATCTGAGATCTCCTCTGCAAAGAGAAGCATGTTTATGATATTATTAAAACTTGTTGTGTCCAACCCTAAATTGAGTACAACACAGACACATATCTGTGTTGATAGCGTGTCATTTTAGTTACATCATCTGATCAGAACTCACGTTGCAGGTTCTTGTTTTCACGCTTCATGGTCTCCAGCTGATCAAGAGCTTCCTCATAGGAGTTCTTCATTTTGAACAACTCAGTGCCAAGAGAACGAGCCTCCTTCAGAGCTCCCTCAAGCTCTGCCTGGCCCTCCTCATACTTCTGTTTCCACTCAGCCAAGACCTGAGTAACATAATTTAGACAGCTGACTTATTTTGTTTGCAACATAAAATTAAATTAATTTCAAATATAGTAGTCCATTGTCTGTGAGCCTTGATAATACAAGGTAATTCAAACTTTGTTACCTTGTCAAAGTTCCTCTGCTTCTTGTCCAGGTTGGCAGCCAGTCCGTTAGCCCTTTCCACATCAATCATGAGGTCCTCCACTTCACTCTGAAGCCTTTGTTTGGTCTTCTCAAGAGATGCACACTTGGAATTCACTGCCTCGATTTGTTCCTCAGCCTCTTGAAGGCGCTGCGCCAGTTTTTTCCTTTATGATATAAAAAAACAAGAATGGTTTCCAATTTAAGCCACTACAGTTTCAATTACTTTCCAGATAGTCTACATCTGTGAAATGGACATTTTTATATATGTTCACTGTCACCTTACAACAAGAAGATCCTGTTATTTGCAGGGTTTGTATGGTCTCCCCATGTCTGCATGGATTTTGTTCGGGTTCTCTGGTTTCCTCCCACCTCCAAATACATGCACTTCAGGTGGATTGTTTATTTCATAATTGTCCATAGGTGTGAATGTGTGCGTGAGTGGTTGTTTGTCTTTTGTGTGGTTAGGGTTAGGGTCTGTGATGCGCTGACAACGTGTCCCCTGTGTCTCTCAGCTTGATGCCTGTAAGTCCGCTGGGACAGACTCCAGCAACTAACATGACCCATGGAGGTGGTTTGGAAAATGAATGAATGAATATTTTTCTCAATTTTTAAAGGTAGATTGAAAAGATGTCCCATGTTGCACTAGTAACTTGTCCGGGGTGTACCCCGGCTCTTTCCTTATCCTACTGGGAGAGGTTCCAGTGTCACCTGGGAGCAGTAAGACAGATAAGTGACTAAAGGCAATTATTGTCATTTCATGTTAAGGAAAGTAGATGGTTGGATTGATATAAAAGACAGAGAGTAACGGAAATAGCAGTAAAATATAAGCATGTTAAAAACAAAGGTGAAGTCCAGAGCAGTTTAATGTACACAAAGCATCTCAGTAAATCTGTAATCCTTAAATCTGTAATCTGCTGTATCTTTTATTCTTTGTGCTCCCTCTCCTCAATGTGCTGTTAAACATGTTCCAGGGACGGAAGATTTTCCTACATGTGTTCATCGAGCATTTTGAACACAGTTCCTGCTGCTAAAGGAGCTCCACTGTGATGTGATGCCAGCCTGCAGAGGGTGGCTAATGTCATCAGCAAAGGACAGCAACTTGTCCAGTGGTTGCTGTGCAATTGCGATCACCCACTCAAGTTCCACCCAACCACAGAGACAGCATACTTGACGAGTTAATCATTTAACACTGTAATGAACAAGTAATGTTTTCTACGTTACTCACTTGGCCTCCTCAAGCTCCTCAGTGCGCTGAATGGCATCAGTTTCATATTTAGTTCTCCATTGAGCAACCTCACTGTTGGCTTTTGACATTCCACGCTGCAATTCAGCTTTGGCTTCCTGCTCCTCTTCAAACTGCTCCCTTAGCAGATCACAGTCATGGCGGGCTGATTGCAGTCCATGGGCTAGAGCATTCTTGGCCTTGCGTAGAAATAATGTTCAGTTTGTACGATGTCTATTTAAAGTCCATACATTCATCGAATAACAAGTAAACTTTTTACCTTAACCTCCTCCTCAATCTGTCTCTTAAGATCCTCAATCTGCTGTGTGAAGGCCTGCTTTCCTCTGGTCAGCTGGGAGACAAGAGCTTCTTTCTCTTCAATTTGACGACCAAACTCACCTTGCGTGAAAGAAGTCATGTGTGGTTAATCTAATCTGTCTAGGTTCTCAGTAACAGACAACAAATGATTCCCTGGTACGTCTTGGATACCATTTTCTGTAAGGAGACGGGCTTTCTGTGCACTCATATCATTAATTTGACGAACATTTTCATCGTTCTTGGTCTTCAGTTCACTCAGTTGGTCCTCAAGAGTACGGCACAACTTCTCTAGATTTCCCTAAAGAATAAGAGATTGGTCAGATCACTGGCCACCTTAAATATATTTGATAAAGTGCACTCTTCTATATATATAGTGTTTGTTAGTAATACCCAACTTCATTTTTCATGTACCTTTGCTTTGGCAACAGCTTCCATGTTGCTTGAGAGGTCATCAATCTCCATCTTGTATTCACTCTTTTCCTTTTCAAGCTTCTGCTTAACACGCTGGAGGTTGTCAATCTGCTCTCCCAGCTCAGCAACGCTGTCAGCCTGCTTCTTGCGAAGAGCAGCAGCGGTGGCTTCATGCTGCAGTGTGGACTCTTCCAGGTCCCGACGGAGCTTCTGGAACTCCGCTTCACGCTTCTTGTTCATCTCAATCTGAGCAGCAGTAGCCCCACCAGCCTCCTCTAGCCTCTCACTGATCTCCTCCAGTTCTCTGGAGAGGTCAGCTCTCTGCTTCTCAACCTTGGCACGAGCAGCACGCTCAGCCTCAATCTCTTCCTCCAGTTCCTCAATACGAGCCTGTTGATTGTGACTGTATTGTTATTCAACATAATTTATAATAGCTAACTTTTGCAGTAATCTTTCATGTGACATAATAACCTGAAGCTCCTTGATCTTCTTCTGAAGTTGAGCACCCAATGACTGCTCATCCTCAATCTTGCTGAGGAGCTGACTGGTTTCAAAGTCCTTCCTGTTAGACAGAAAGACAAAGTAGTTTATAGTACACAAACATTGCACAAGAAATATCAAAAGAAATTCTTAATAGAATTAGTAATGTTACTTTTTCAGTTTCTCATCGGACTGCTGCTTGTCATTCTCAAGATCCATGATGGATTCCTGGGCAAGTTTCAAATCACCCTCAAGCTTCCTCTTGGCTCTCTCAAGGTCCATACGCAGCTTCTTTTCTTGCTCCAGAGAACCCTCAAGCTGAACATGATGAAAATTTGTGTTTAATGTCATGTTCAAAAACAGTCCTACTTTGCTGCTCAACGTGAGTTCATAAACTTACATCATCCACTTGCTGCTCAAGTTTGGTCTTGGCCTTGGTCAGAGTGTTGACTTTATCTTCCTCAGCCTGCAGGTCATCAAGAGTCTGCTGGTGAGCCTCCTGAAGGGCTTTCTTTTCCTTGGTCAGCTTAGCAATGCTCTCATCCTGAGAGGCCATCTCCTCTGTCAGGTTCTTCACCTACGTTTGACAGAAATTTGCAGTTATTTCATGATACCACATTAATATATCCTCGTCATATTGATAAACTCATAGTTTCAAACCTTGTTTTCAGTAGCATGTTTCTCTTTCTCCACTTTAGCCAAGGTAAGTTCCAGGTCATCAATGTCTTTTTTGAGCTCAGAGCATTCATCTTCCAGCTTTCTCTTTTTAGCAGTCAGCTCAGCATTGATTTCCTCTTCATCCTCCAGTCTCTCAGTTGTCTCCTTGAGTTTAGCTTCCAGCTGAATCTTGCTCTTGATAAGTCCTTCACACCTTTCCTCAGCATCTGACAGATTCTCTGATTCCTAATTGGTTTCATGAGACCAGATGTCAGCACATCATCATTGTAAATGAGGAAGCACTCCGGTCTGCTTTGTACTTACAGAAGCTACTTGGAGCTGCAGATCATTCTTCTCTTGCAGAAGGGACACCATCTTCTCTTCCAGTTCCTTCTTCTTGGCCAGGGCAGTAGCCAAGTCTGTTTGCATCTTCTCATAGTTCTCTTTCATCTGGGCCAGCTCTTTCTCAGTTTCAGCACTTTTCAGCAGAGGCTTGATCTTGTAGTACACCTTCATCCATGGCCAGTGTTTCACATTCATGAATGAGCGCACATTGTACTGAATGGTGTAGATAGCATCCCTGTGGATAAGTAGTTGCTGTTATAGAGAAACACATTTTTAATTTTTCATACCATGCACCAAAAATGTTCTGTTTGCAGCATGCCTTCTTTCCATCATCTGCACAAACTCCTTTCTCATTAGGAAACCACGACAAAGAGCCTGAGTCATGGTGACTAGAGATGCTAGCTTTTCATCTCTCATCTCCTCAAGGGTACCCAGCAGACCAGCCTTGAAGAATACCTGACCAAAAAAAAAGGAAATAAATTTACTGCATGTCTACATTCTATAATAAATGAAAGAATAAATGCAATCTGATCCAGACAAAGTTTGCTGTATGAAGGATTCTAAATGTTTCCAATCATTCCAAACACAGGTCTGCAGCTCTACACAGGGTGTCCCAAAAATGTACGCAGATTTGAGTGAAATGCTATTGGTAATATGAAAATAAAATTGAAGCTTAAAGAAAATTTAGGAGGGAGTTTGAAAAACAGCCACCAACACGAATCACCACCACTTGAATTGTAGATGCGCAAGAAGAGTTTTTTTGGAAGACCACGGACATCAATGAGCCTCACAAAGTAAGAAAGAGTCCTGGAAACGTCTCAGCGAAGTCCAAAAAAGTTTGTGCGGCAAGGTTGTTGTGTAGAAGGGACTTCCTCCTAAATTGTCTTGGGACTTCAGCTGCATTTTCATACTTCCAGTAGCAACTAATAATGGATTTCCTTTCTTTGAAGTGAAGTTTGACTGACATCATTGACTTCAATGTATTTAATCTGCAAACACCCCCCCCACACACACACACAATCATTAGAGTTGTTAGCTGTTATAGAATCCATGAAAATTTTTGGAACCTCCTGTATACTGGCCTTGTTTCTGTTTATTAATTCTTTTTATTTTTTCCTTGCTACATTTTATTCATTTACACAATTTAGAAGTCTGTTGATGCATTATTCTACTGCTATTAAGGTATAGAAATGGCTTTTAAAAAAGCACAATTTGTTATGAATAATAACATATAAAGGTTTACCTTGGTGTGTCCAAATCGATACTGGTCATGATCAACATCAATTGACCCAAGCAACTTCTCTGAAGCTTTCTTGTTGTCAATGAACTGACCCTCAGGAATGACACTGGCATTCAGGACCTTGTATCTTTAATGACAATGTGAATGGTCAGAACAAGAATTTAAAGTTTACAGCAAATATATTAGAGTCTATATTAATACCTCTGCTTGAAATCACCATAGAGGATTCTGCTTGGGAAACCCTTTCTGCAGATTCTGATACCCTCCAGCACACCGTTACATCTGAGCTGGTGGATAACCAGGAAGTTCTCCATCAGACCTGTGAGGAAATAAGTTTTTTCACTTCACTGAATACTTCATCTCTTTGGTGAGGCAGAGTAAGTAAACCGTAGCAACAAATTAAAACACACTGGTCTGTATTTTATATGCACCTGGAGTCTTTGACTCATTGGGAATCAGACAGCGCACAAAGTGAGGATGGGTGCTCCTCAAGTTTGTCATCAGCTTGCCCAAGTTTTCCTGTAGATCCAAAATGAAAACATTTGCTATGAATACTGTATAAGTAATGTATAATATATAATGTCATACCCTGAACTGTGAAGACACAGTCTGCATAGAACCACCCTTCTTCTTTCCTCCCTTCTTGCCACCAGTCTCTGTTAATAATTAGTAGGCATACATTGTTGAAAGACAATAATGCATATAATTATCCTGAACACAAATGAGATTGTTGTAGCTAATATCATACCCTCAACAACAGGGGGATACAGGTAAGCCAGCAGTTTGACTGAGGACTTCTGGTACAGCTGCACCACAGACTCATTCAATGGATCCTTGTTCTTGTCCAACCAGCCGGAAATGTTGTAGTCCACAATACCAGCATAGTGCACCAGGGAGAAGTGGGCCTCAGCCTTTCCTTTGGCTGGCTTTGGTTTCTCAAATGCTCTGTTTTTGCCAAGATGCTGGTCATACAGTTTGTTCTTGAAGGATGTGTCTGTGGCCTTGGGGAACATGCACTCCTCTTCAAGGATGGAGAAAATACCCATGGGCTTGTGGGTGAAACACACACAAAATTATTTCACTGTTATTCATTAATGACGTAAGGAGTGCAAATATTTGAATATTATGTGATCACCTTTTCAATCAGCTCAATGCAGGCAGCCAAGTCCATACCAAAGTCAATGAACTCCCAGATAATACCCTCCTTCTTGTACTCCTCTTGCTCCAGAACAAACATGTGGTGGTTGAAGAACTGTTGAAGTTTCTCATTGGTGAAGTTGATGCACAACTGTTCCATGCTGTTGAACTGTGAGGGGATAAACATTCAGAATGACACCTTGATGGTAAAAAGAACAATTAAGTATTGGATGGTGAATTATTTGACGAAACTAATCTCACATCAAAGATTTCAAAACCAGCAATATCCAGGACACCAATGAAGAACTGTCTGGGCTGCTTAGTGTCCAACATCTGGTTGATGCGGACGACCATCCACAAGAACATCCTCTCATAGATAGACTTGGCCAAAGCAGTGACAGAGTTCAACACCTGAAAACAAACAGTACAAAACAGACAAACAAACATTTTGTCAGTACTCTCCATTGCTCAATTTAGAAAGATATGGAGTATAAAATCATCTACAAAATACAAGTATATCTTGGTTACCTGAGGTACAGTCTGTCCCTTGGTGACAAACTCATTTCCGACCTTCACTCTGGGATAGCACAGAGCCTTCAGCATGTCAGCAGAGTTCAGGCCCAGCAAGTAAGCAACCTTGTCAGCATCTAAAAAAATAAAATAAAATAAAATAAAATAATTATATATATATATATAGTACAGTATATGAGCATTGTTGTCCATTGTCAGTCTGATAAAGAACTGTTGTTGATTGTCAAGCTGTTGGATGACATAAAGTGCTCACCCTCTGTGCCATCAGGCTCAGCCTGCTCCTCACGTTGCTTCTGCTTGAACTTCATGTTACCATGGTGAAGCACAGCACCAGTCATCTTGTAGATGCTGAGCTTCTCTTCACCAGTGAATCCCAGGATATCAATAGCATTCTGTTTTAAAACATCATTACTTCAGAAAGTTCCTTTTTACAAGTTTTGTATTATGTAGAATGTAATAATCAAAATGTGTTTCTAAATGGAGATCACTGACATCAGTGGCTTCCAGCTCAACTTTGTCATCAATGCTGGCAACAGTGATCTGACCCATGCTGCACATTGGGAAATCGTAGGGGTTGGTTGTGATCAGTGACATTTCTGGAGAATAATAAAAGCAGGATTGTTTTACACAGTATCACAACTTTAAACAGGTTCATATTATGTGAAATATAAATGTTTACCAATCAGCTCGGGTTTGTGGTTTGTCATCATCTGATAGAAGATGTGGTAGCCTCTTTCATCAGGAAGCTGAAATGTCACTCTTGACTTCTCCAGCAGATCTGTAAATGTTTTGTATTGGTTAAATCCCAGCTAGTTCTCATCCTGATTGTCTATATGTAAATTTAGAATTATTACTTACATGTCTCAATATCAGCACTAGACAGTTTGCCAGTTGTACCAAAATGGATTCTGATGAATTTACCCTGTTTAGAACAAATCAGCGTTAAAATCCATCCCTATGGAAGTGTGCAACATCTCTTTAAAAAGTTCCTCCATACTTACGAAACGAGAAGAGTTGTCATTCCTCACAGTTTTGGCATTACCATAGGCCTCCAGCAGGGGGTTGGCTGCTATGATTTGATCTTCAAGTGAGCCCTGTTATCCAGGTTAAAAGGCATGAGAAACATCAGAACATAACAGAATAAATAGTCCATTCATTTGGAACACAGAATTGAAACCATCATGCAGTAAAATACTCCCACCTTTGAGGTATCCTGCTTCTTCTTCTCTCCGCCAACTGAGATTGTTGCAAAGTACTGGATGACACGCTTGGTGTTCACAGTCTTTCCAGCACCAGATTCTCCACTAGGTGTAGACACAGACTATTAAGCAATTTGTCAAACTATACGATTCCAACAGAATATGACAACAATTAAGTTACTTACGTGATCAAGACAGACTGGTTCTCCCTATCTGTTAAATTAAAAAGAGCGGAATTAACTATGTTTATCTGCAACAGAAAATCCATGTAGCTCCCAACTTTTCATTGTTTTGATTTTGACTTACCAGTAAGCATGAACTGATAAGCATTGTCAGAAACAGAGAAGATGTGGGGTGGGGCCTCCATACGCTTCTTGCCTCTGTAGGCGGATACGACTTCAGAATCATATACTGGGAGCCATTTGTAGGGATTCACGGTGGCACAGAACAGCCCAGAGTAGGTCTGAACATCATCACAGAGATTCAACAGATTACTATTTTTTCCATATGATATGTTAGTTTTAGTATATCTTCTCAGCCTGAGTCTGTCTTACGTAGATCATCCATGCTGCATAACGCTCTTTGAGGTTATAAAGCACAGAGGCTTCATTGAGATGGGTCATCATGGCCATGTCCTCAATTTTGTCAAACTTGGGAGGGTTCATTGGAGAGACGTCATCCTCTTTAACTGTCTTCTCCTGAAAAGAGAATATTTTTCACAATGAAAATGGATCACAGTGAATTCATATTTGATTCTGACTTCTCTGATCCCAACCTCTTGAGTGTCCAGGACTTTAACAGTGACTTTGCCACCATCTTTCTTGATGATTGTCCCCTTCAAGTACAGCTCCTTAACATCAGCCACGTAGCAGGCAGCCTTGGCATCAAAAGGTTTGCTTTGAGCCTCAATTCTCTCCTTCTCTGGTTTACGGAGGTAAATGGCAGCTTTGCCATAAATGGCCATCTCTGCATCCGTACTCATGGTGGCAGTTTCCTTACTTTATGTAATGATAGGGCAACAGATAGTAGTATCATTGTCTTGAAAGATGAATTTGTCAAATAATCAATTAATGAGAATATAGTGACCTACTAAATAAATGCTTTCCTATTAAAAAGGAAATACTTTTTATGTCTGAAGCCATTTCACCATTTTTTTCATATTTCAAAAAGCATCTATTTTCAAATTTTAAATAGGACAAAAACTTGAAATTTGACAATTGAATTTACTCACATTCCAAATAAATATTTTTTTTTCGAATTATTGAACTGTGGATGTTCAATGAAAGACAAAAGTTTCAAATGACAATATTAATAATTTTTATTTTTTTTTTACCTGAGCTCCTCCTTCAAGAATCCTCACCAATCCTGTTCAAAATAATTTTTTCGTTAACATAGTGTATGTCTACAGTAAAGAACATATTCGTCTATCAAAGTCATAGGAAAGAAGAAGAGAAGCTTTACCACAAGTCAGAACTCACAGGTCTTCTGTCTCACACTGCTAATACCACAAAGACTCCTTATATTGAATGGGATTTGCTGACAGCGGCAAAGTTAAAAATGGGCTACATGCCAAACGTGGTAGCCAACAGCCAATAGTGGAAACATGTGCTGCTAGTAAATACATTTGATGTTTCAGGTTTCAGGTGATACATTTTTCCGTTTGCCAGTAATAACTACACTATCAATGTGTTTAACCAATAGTGAGGCTGGTGACACTGGTGGCGGCTGGACAGACAGGAAATGGAGGCAGCTGGCACAAGACTGACTGAAACACAAGAAAAAGATAATTGAAACAGCATCCAAAAACACATAGCAAAAACTCACGGGGTAAAATCGATATGAGATTTGTCTGTACCTCTGGGTGTGATGGAATGATTGGGTGAAGACAGGTAGGAGGATGGGTAGCCACACCCAGAAACAGAGAAGACAAAAAGGAAACCAAACAAATCACAGGAAAAAAAAAACTGATCATGGCATCACCATGACATATCCAAATATGTAAAAAATAATAATTATGATACAAAAAAAGTTTTCGATGACTAAAGCATTCACCTGGAAGAAATACTACTTCCTGCTTTACTCATCTTTGACAAAGTTGACAAACAGATGGAATTTATGAATGTTGGTGTCAAGAATTGGAAAAATGCATTAGCTATGCTTCATACAAGATGCAACCACGTGTAACTCAGTAGGACTAAAGAAAACCCTATTTGTTTGCTACACACAGTGGTACTCCATTGCCAAGAGAACACTGGAAAAAAAAGACTGATTACATCTATTTATATAATTTTACATATTAAACATGACTTTGACCAGGTATTGTCTTAATGTTTAATATTTTTGGGTCTACATTTATACCAGTTTTTGTTGTTTTGTCTGTGCCTACTTTCAGCCTGGTTATATAAATACAATGGCAGTTCATATCTATCCATTGGTCTGCAGTCCTCGTCTGTTCATTCGAGCCAAGAGATTGGCCAAAGTATATGTATATGCACACATCTGCCCCTCTACGGTCACTTCACTTTCACTGAACCACTGACTGACCTTCTCCATAAAGCTGCTCTAATTACCAGCTGTCTTTACAACCAGTCTTGGAAAGTACACTCAGGCCTCAGCTGTTGAGAACGTCAGATTATTCACCTCCCAGGTTAGTACATGTTTCCTCTTGGCCTGTCAGGAAGGCAAAGAGTCTCATCCAGGGCTCGAAATTAACTTTTTTTCTTGGCAGCACTGGTGCTCCCAATTTTAGAAGTTAGTAGCACCAGCAAAGACTTAAGGAGCACCTACCCAAAAGCAGTGACGGAGCGATAGAGACGCTCCATCCATCTCCAATCCTCCTCTCTCCCTCGCCCAGGAGAGCAGCCACAGTTGCGCTCTCATTGTTTCCTGGCAGGACCGCAGGACCGCTGTCTCACAAAAAAAGGCGCACCAGATTTGTTTCCCTAGTCGAACCGGTGCTCCCAAATATATTTAATAGTCGCACTGATAAAAATTTGGGTGTGTATGCGACCAAAAAGGGCGCAATTTCGAGCCCAGGTCTCATCCCTTTATAGATTATTGTGTCTCAACCAATTCATGTATAAATACAAAAAAAGAACATCAGTTGTTGCTGTCCAAAAAAGTAAAAAAAATTAAATCTAAGAAGTAGATGAGTGGATGATGGGATACAACGCCTCTCAAAGTCACATGTAATATGTGGTCATATCTTTTAAATTATACTAGTGTTTCAGACTCTGGT